>NC_089912.1:68194205-68296705 GCF_040182565.1 Anser cygnoides
ATCTGTAGAGTTCATCCCTTTCCATTTTCTCACTGGTTATGTGGACATTTGAAATACTGAGTTTCTGCCTCATGAACAGAGAGGCTCAACATTTATTTGCAAATACTTATATTCAAATGACTCACTCTGATTAGCAAGATGAAGATTGTAAATCAGAATAACTCATGTCTTGCTAACATGGCATGGCTGTATACAGTAATAGAAATCCACAGAGAGAACTTTTCCATTAATTCGGTGCCCTGTAATTTCCATTAATGCATTACTTTTTAATGTTTTTTTGCATACAGTCAGGAAAGCAAGAAAAAAGGCGAGATGGAGTGGGAGGAAGTATGCATGCCCAATTTCATACACACCAAGAAATTGAACACTAGTTTGGAAAGCATATGTCACTCTTCAATGAGCGGTGCCATCTTTAATGTCCTCTCAAGTTTTGGAATTTCTGACACTTTGCAATTATTTGATGATTACAGGAACACTTTTATTTCAGGCTTCTATTAAAATGCCTTGCCCTTTCCATTTTATCTGCTCCTTCTTCAGCAATTTCCTACATCACGCGGGCTCTCCTGCCAGCCAAGAAATGGACATGGCTTCACACCAAACCCATCATCAAAATTCCTGAGTCACCGTGAAGTGTGGCTGCAGGGCAGGTCAAAGCTGTCCCTCTCTCAGGCAGCTGTGAGCTGCCATCGCTTTCTCCCAGAGGCTGACAAGATCTCATTTTCTAAAAGAGGAACACGTGTCTTATGACTGCAGCATCATTTTTGCATTGGCTCCAAAAATATTAACATTTTCTGGTTCAAAAACAATTATGATTTTCCTTTAACAGAATTGTGCAAAAAACAGGACCCTCCAAACTCAACTAGGAAAGTATGGATTCCTGAAGAATCTGGACTGGTTCCTAAGTTTCCGCTAATATTATTCCAAAAGACATCTGCTTCTAGTTTCACATGTCTTCAGATACTAAAGATAAAATTAGAATACAGAGATTTTGGTGTTAAAGTCATAAGCGCAGATGTGCTGAAACTGCCACAACCCTTTTAATGGTCATGCTTCAGAGAGAGACTTTGGGAGTAACTGGTAGAGACCAGTTTCCTGCTGTGAGCAAAATTTTGAGGTTTTGAACTTTCAGTACATTAGAAGACAGTGCCAGCCACTGAATAATGCTGCTAAGTTTCTTAGCAGAGCTTCTAAAATTGTCACAGTAATTATTTTCAAGGTGTTTTCCAAATGTACCACTTTGGGAATCTGTTTCTGTGAACCAATTTCTGGGAAGGTCTTGCATAAATTCCAGGTACAAGCTGTAAAAACTGTAAAAAACAAAAAAAAAAAAAAAAAAGCCCTAAAATGTGCTGAGGTACGCATTTTACTAGTTTTCCCTCTTTCTACAAATACAGCAAGCGGGTCACAGGTCATTGCACCATATAGTCTACCATTCCAGAACTTGCTCAAAACTCATATACGACCTTAAAATGTTACATAACACTTTTTGAAGTCATGATGCATCAGTTTGCCATTCTAGTTGAACATAGCAGTTCAAAGTTGCTAGTTATAAGGAATTCTTCCATGCCTTCAACTGTTCTCTGAAAACCCAATTTTCGTAAATGAAGCAGCTAAAAAACAAAGTCAGAGACCACTTTTGAAAAATACTTGTTGTAACCTATGGGTCATTATTGTCTGGTCTGGGAATATGCAAAGCAATATGAGGTTTTATTCAGAGTCAGCTGGAACTTGGCTTTCCAACATGGAAGGACAGTTCAGACTCCAACAGAAACAGTCCTTCTCAAGGTAATGTAAAATATCTCCATTGAACTGCAATTGCAAAATTCCCAGATTTCCAGAAATCAGTTATATCTCAGTTCCACCTCTCTGAAATGTAGCAAAGCTTCTGAAAACTTGGTAGTGCAAGAGCCTGCAAATTCCTAGACCAGCTCCAAGACTGCTGAAATGCTAAGAAATCGTGAACTTGGTATTTCTAGGCTATGGGACAATCCTGTTAAAGAAAAGAGAACCTGGAGTAGAAACAGCATGACCACACCATTTTTTTCCAAAATATGGCAATAAATAGGTTAAGTTTGGGTGTTTAAATAATCAGAGACTGCCTGTTTTCCATTGGAGTTCTGTGAATTCCGAACACATTCCCCAAAAACGTTTCTATTTAGACAAGTAGATATATTGTAAGGGAAAACAAAAATTAAAAGCTTCCCAATGAAAAATCCCCAATTTTCCTTTTTTTCAAACATACTTTTGATTCATCTTTCAAAAATTAAATCTCTTAAATACGAAAAACTACAAAAGAGCAAGCAGTAAACTATCATGTGGTGATTGCCTTCAAGAACTATCCCAATTCAAAGAAGAAACTAATTCACATTATAAAGGTTCACTGATCTCTGAATAAAAGGAGAAAACTGTGGAGAAGAAGTCTGCCAAAGTATTCATTAGTATGTCATATTAAAAAAAAAAAAAAACTTACTAAATTTTTCTCCCGTATTCCCACACAGTGTATGACCCAGAGATCTTGCTCTCATGTTGCACACAGTAATGAAAAACTAGTAAGAAAAAGAAGAAGGTGGACAAACAGGAGACAGGAATTTTTCTCCTGTATTGAGACCATAGTCTGCAGTCAATTGCATCTCTTGAACAAAAGGCAAGATTCACAGACCGTCTTAAAGTTTGTGGTATAGCCCATACTAAATATAGTCAAGCTATGTAAAGTGCTGCAGTGAGGTTCTTTGGCACTTTTTCAGGAGCTGTGCAGAGCAAAGGCCAGTTACTTTTAGTTCAAAGCAATATGACTCATTTATCACTAAAAGACCCAATAAACAGATACAAGAGCCTGAAGAAACCTGTAGGGACTGAAAATGCTACTGGAATCATCAAAGTATCTTGAAAAGATGAAGAGAACAACCAGGACTTCTTCTTGAGCACTAGCTCTGTTTTCAAGGTTGAATCCTGTCTTAAGAGGTAAGTATAATGGACTCAGGTTCTGCTGAGCAGAGGTGCTGTTTTGCCAGTGAAATATCACAGGTGGAGGCAAAGCCTAAGGTGAATAAATGAGCCAGGTTTCACTTACAGCAATATCTCCATGGCAAAGGGACTTCTTTACTGAGGAGTCCTCCCTGACCTTACCTTATCACATGTGTTGATCCAGCATCTTCTTGTTGATGAACATCTCAAGAAGTCATAACCAGAGCCTCATTCCTGCCCTGTGTGGAACTGCAGAGCAGCTATGGACTTTCTTTTGAACCAAGATTGTTTGCAGATAGTTTTCCTTCACTTCCTGAGGTTAGACAGCTTAATCGGTGTGCTCCTACACTAAAATCCTGCAGTAAGGGCTCAGTACAGGAATATTTGCCCAATTTAAACATACAAATAAACAAAACAAACAAACACACAAACAGCATTGTGTAACAATATTGGGAAAAATAAAATAAAATATAAAATAAAATAAAATAAAATAAAATAAAATAAAATAACATAAAATAACATAAAATAAAATAAAATGAAATAAAATAAAATAAAACGGTGGACATTTGCAAACATTTATATATATATATTTATATATATATATATATAAAATGAAGTGTAATAGCTGATCCCTTTCCTAGGACAATATTGTTCTTCTCACATGTCCACAGAAGAAAAAACTACCAGAAAAGCACAGCCAGAAAAGGAGGCTTTTGACCCCCTGCAAGTGATATCATAAATCAGTCAAGGAAAGCATTTAGCACTGACAACATTAGCACTGACTTTTCCTTCAGTTGTGTTTGTTTTACTGTTTAAGATGGGTAAGTGAGCAAAGCAGATGAGCTAAGCTTTCAAAAATGGAACTGAAGTGAGGAGCAGCTTAATGAACAGCACTGCAGTGACACAGACTTCTGCCCCAGTACCACAACAGATAGAAGGTCTGTGCCTTTCATAAGCCCACGCCCAAAAGACTGGGAAAGTCTTTTGAATTATTGCGTTTCCCTTTAAAAGAACTGCAGAGTGTACCAAAAGCAGCTGTTTTGGAGCCAAGCCCATTTCTGAGGGCTCCTGCCCCAGAAGTGTCCCTGGGGGTGTGAGAGATGCTGTGGACTATTACAGGAATGGGCACACTGAGGAGGAGTGTGCTTCTAGGGAGCCTGGCTCTGTTTCAAATAGATATTTTTGCTGCATAATTGGAGAAGTAATGACTGCCACTTCTCTTTCTGCCTGCCATGTTTCTCTTTCTTGGGTTCACATTATCTGTGCGCAAGCAGATGCTCCTGGAGTCACTGGAAATTTCTCTTACAGCATCTGTCCCCAACAGCGTCATGAGTGGGATGTTGTTTTTATTGTTTACCACATCTCTATTTCTGATCTCTCCTTTTTCAGTTAAAGTGTGTACATGTGTTTATGAACTGCTTGTTGTAAAGATAAGGGAATGTGGGATGCTGGCCAATCCCTTTGTCCATTACTCCTCTGTTTTTGTTTTGTTGTTGTTATTTGTTTGTTTTGTTTCATGATCCTCTTTTGTGCTGCTTTTCTCTGTCTCCTATTTTTGACTTTTTTCCCCCATTTCCTTCCTTCTATGGCAATGAGCAGGATTTGCTTTGCCATGCATGCCAATCAGGCCTTGCAGGCTTTGCCCCCACTGCTCGGTAAGAAATCTGCATTAAAAAAAATAAGAGAGAGGGAAAGAAATATTCAGCATCTAAAAGCAGCTCATATTAAGCCATGCAGATACTATGCCCCACGCTGTAACATTTACTTAATGAGGAGTTTAGCCTGAGACTGAATCAGAGCTGCACATTTTGAGGGTCATTATTCCCTGGCACTAAAGCAGCCATTTCAGATGAATACTGAAGAGAAACACTCCCTGCATTTTCCTCTTACTTTAAGCTTGAGCAACATTTCTTTGCATTGTACAGGTGGGCTTCAGGATGCAATTAACCCCCAGTGCCTAAATATATCTGTGTAACTGAAAAAGATCATGACTATCTATACTTTTTAGCTCTTTGTTCAGACCCACACCATAACAAGCCAAATGTCACCTTCCATGGAGTGACAACGTCTTGGCATGGCCTCATCAGACAGTAACTTAGCAGGGAGCTAAAATGCTCACCAGGACTCAGCAGACAGACATCTTGCCTGGCCCACAAGATGTCCAGGCTCTCCCAGCTAACAAGGCTATTGCTCTGCCCTTGTGAGACCTCACTTGGAATCTGGGGCCCTCAGCACAAGAAGGATGTGGGGCTGTTAGACCAGGTCCAGAGAAGGGCCACAAAAATGATCAGAGGGCTGGAGCACCTCTCCTGTGAAGACAGCCTGAGAGAGCTGGAGATGTTCAGCCTGGAGAAGAGAAGGCTCCAGGGAGACCTCATTGTTACTTTACAGTACTTGAAGGGTGGTTATAAAAAAAATGGAATGCAACTCTTTGGTCAATCGGATAATGACAGGACAAGGGGGAATGATTTTAACCTAAAAGAGGGGAGATTTAGGTTAGGTGTTAGGAGGAAATTCTTCACTCAGAGGGTAGAGAGGCACTGGGAAAAGTTGCCCAGAGATGTTGTGGATGCCCCATCCCTGGACGTGTTCAAGGCCAGGCTGGACATGACCCTGGGCAAAAAGATCTAGTGGAAGGTGTCCCTACCCATAGGGAACTAGATGATATTTAAGGTCATTTCCAACCCAAGTCATTCTATAACTCATTCTATTCTAAGATTCTACTATCTCTGTAGGAATTCAAGAAGTGGTATTCATATTTATGGTGGAGTAGGTCATATCTCTGCACTAGTAAATGCAAAAATTTCAACTTTGTTGCAAGCAAGTATAAAAGGCATTATTCTGCTGTCAGCTGGGTATTTTTGAAAATTCCTTCTTCCTGAGATATGGGTTGCACTCACCAAAGTCATTAGGAGTCTCATGAGTTAAATGGATTTTGCACAAGGCCCAAATTAAGTCTTCAGCTTCTTTTGTGATTAAGATGAGCAATGTAAATCCTGTTGTAATACCATAATATATTTGCTTTTTTCTTCAGACATGAAGATGAATATTGCAATGATTTTTTCACAAGCTTAAAATCCACCTCCAAAAAGTAGTAAGATTATGGTTTTGATTTTTTTCCAATTTGTTTGTGTAGACAGTTACTTTATGTAGATCTACTCAGAAGCTAAAGAAAGTCAAGAATATTGATGGGAAGTACATAAACATTTTGGGTTGTACAAAAGGAAAACATAGGTTTAATTTTCTCAAAAGAGTAAATTTATTTTCAGATTTTTTGGAAAAAAAAATGTTTGTTTTGTTTTGTTTTGTTTTTTAAGTTGGCCTCAAACACTTTGGATGTCTTACATGACTGCTAAAAAACAATTTTCCAAGAAAAGGTGTCTGTTTGGGTATCAGAGTAAAGAGTTTTGCACTGGAGAAATCAGTATCGTGTTGCAATGCTTCCCTCTAGGATTTCTTTGGTTTGATATATTTTTTGATGTTGTTGTGTGCTTTGGTTAGTAGTAAAAACAGATTTTAAACCATTTTCTTAAATCAGCCTTGATAATTTTTAAGCTCGTGCTAAAGGGTTACCTTGGATTTTGGGAAATACAGCAAGCTCAAAGGCAGTCTTTTCAGTGAGTAAACAGTTGGATAGGTAAATGCAAATGTGCATGGATTTGGATAAATGCTACAAAATACATCTCAAATGTCAAAGTCTACACGGCAAGAACATAAGCCAAGAATCCATGGGGGGCTTATGGTACCATTGAAGTACTGAGACCTGACACTGTATCAGTCCTAACTCTGCTCTGAGGTGGGGAATGGGAATCTCACAGTTTCATGGAAAGCAGCATCAGCTCCGTGCCACCACTCTGCCATGGAAACCATCCACAAATAATCATCTTGGGAAGAGACATGCAAATCTGGCCTTTCAAAGCCCTCTGCTGTGACAGCACGGAACAGAAGGTTACTGTGATGTCATTCTGGTTAAAGGAATATTAACAATATGTGACTCAGCATAAAGGTTAACAGATTTGGAAGGAGGGTAAGAAAATAGCTTTAACTGATTTTATTTTTCCCTTACTGCCCACAACAGCAAATGAAATTTCAAAGCACATATCAAGGAACTATCTGCAGAGGTTTCATGTGGTGATGCCATTTGTTGTGATTTGGGTTTCAACAGGCTACATTCAGGCGCTTGAAAAGAAAATGCATTCTGGCTGATATCCTTTTGTACTCAAGCACATATAACACTTGGAGCTATTTTCCTTCCTTTGTTAGGAAACGAGAATTTCAGTAACACCATGACTGCTTTCACATTTATTGTCTACATAGGGAATTCAAAGCTTGGCTGATTTCATACAGTGGACAGAGGTGAGACCCGGCCAGGATGGAGCTCACAACAGGCCTGAGTAGACCCCATAAATACAGAATGAGAGAGAGGAGTGAAACTAAGGATGCAATGTTTCTGCTATTCCCTATGACTCCTAGTTACTGGAGCAGGGCCAGTCCATGCTTGCTTGGTTAATCTGGCTGAGGCCTGGAGAAGTACTGTTGGTTGCTTGAAGATTTCCATGTCTTATTCCCAGGATACTGGGTGGCTGCTGACAAATGAGGCATGGACCAATGTGTCTCCTCTCTTTTCAGGCTCAGCCATGGCACTCAAGCAAGGTTTCTCTGAAGAAAGCTCCATGGTTTGGGTGCAGATTTGAGCACTGTGCTCCTGCTTCTCTTTCTGGCTGCTTTTTGCTCTATACAGAAGAACCTGTATATTCTTGTCCCTAAATAGAGCTAGAGAGGCCTCTGGGGCCTCTGGGGCCTGCCATCATTTTGTGAGGTACTCTACTTCTGTGTTGTCACACCATCCTGTACAAAATAAAATATACTAAATAAATAAATAAACAAATAAATAAATAAAAGCTCCCAATTCCTTCTGTTTGCAGATTCTAGTCCAAACCCATATCATATCTTGCAGTAAAAAGGCCTGTGGTTGCTGTTTTATAATGCCAGAGGTACTTGGTATTAATTATGCCTAAATGTTTAATTAAAAAGAATAAAACTACTCATCTCTCAGCCTCTGCAGATCAAGGCCTCCAGCCACCCCTGCCCTCAATGATGAGGAGAAGCAGAGGTTGTTTCCCAGCACTGCCAGCATCTGAGACACCTCAGCCCTGTCTGTAACCTGGGCTTTTCATCATCCTGGTTAGGTGATGTTCATATCCTGAAGTTTTGCTTCAGAGGTAGCTTGAATCAGCCCACAAGACCTGACACAGAGCTGGGCAGAACTATCTGAATCAGCTCGACATAATTGTGCTCAGATATGGTAGCACGGTAGATATTTTATGTGAAGATTTATCTGATTGCCCTAGACTTCTGTTACTTGTCCTGCTCAGTTTCTCCATTGTCTCAAAACACTCCAGCAGATCATAAAATTGTAGAATGGCTCAGGTTGGAAGGGATCTTAAAGATCATCAAGATCCACCCTCCCTGCCATGGGCAGGGGTGCTGCATACTAGATCAGGTTGCCCTAGGATCAAGGTCAATGTGTCTGAAATCTTTTGCTGAAGGTCCCCTTGGATTCCTTAACAATTCTGGATTTGTCACCACAACATTTGAGGCCAGCAACATGCTGAAAATCTGGCTTGCTACCTCGATACCTAATTGGAAAGTCTTCTGGGTTGCCTGTGTCAGCAGCACAGCTGTCTTCCTGAGCCATTCAACTGCATAACAATCCACTAATTGTGTCTGCATTCACAGAATCACGGAATCATCTAGGTTGGAAGAGACCTCCAAGATCACAGAGTCCAGCCTCTGACCTAACAATAACAAGTCCTCCACTAAACCATATCACTAAGCTCTACATCTAAACGTCTTTTAAAGACCTCCAGGGACGGTGACTCAACCACTTCCCTGGGCAGCCCATTCCAATGCCTAACAACCCTTTCAGTAAAGAAGTTCTTCCTAATATTCAACCTAAACCTCCCCTGGCACAACTTTAGCCCATTCCCCCTCATCCCGTCACCAGGCACGTGGGAGAACAGACCAACCCCCACCTCGCTACAGCCTCCTTTAAGGTACCTGTAGAGTGCAATAAGGTCATCCCTGAGCCTCCTCCTCTCCAGGCTGAACAATCCCAGCTCCCTCAGTTGCTCCTCCTAAGACTTGTTCTTCAGACCCCTCACCAGCTTTGTTGCCCTTCTCTGGACTCACTCAAGCACCTCAACATCCTTCTTGTAGTGAGGGGCCCCAAACTGAACACAGTACTTGAGGTGCAGCCTCACCAGAACCGAGTACAGGGGGACAATCACTTCCCTAGACCTGCTGGCCACATTGCTTCTTATACAAGCCAGGATGCTCTTGGCCTTCTTGGCCACCTGAGCACACTGCTAGCTCATATTCAGCTGACTATCAACCAATACTCCCAGGTACTTCTCTGCCAGGCAGCTTTCTAACCCCTCCTCTCCCAGCCTGTAGCGCTGCTTGGGGTTGTTGCGCCCCAGGTGCAGGACCTGGCACTTGGCCTTGTTGAACTTCATACAGTTGACCTCAGCCCATTGATCCAGCCTATCCAGATCATCCTGCAGAGCCCTCCTACCCTCAAGCAGATTGACACACGCACCTACCTTGGTGTCATCTGCAAACTTACTGAGGGTGCACTCAATCCCCTCATCCAGATCATCAATAAAGATATTAAAGAGAACTGGCCCTAGTACTGAGCCCTGAGGGACTCCACTAGTGACTGGCCTCCAACTGGATTTAACTCCATTCACCACGACTCTTTGGGCCCGGCTACCCAGCCAGTTTCTAACCCAACGAAGCATACGCCAGTCTAAGCCAAGAGCAGCCAGTTTCTTGAGGAGAATGTTGTGGGAAACGGTGTCAAAAGCCTTACTGAAGTCAAGGTAGACCACATCCACAGCCTTTCCCTCATCCACCAAGCGTGTCGTTTTGTCATAGAAGGAGATCAGGTTCGTCAAGCAGGACCTGCCTTTCATAAACCCATGCTGACTGCGCCTGATCACCTGCTTACCCTGCAAGTGCCGTGTGATGACACTCAAGATAATCTGCTCCATGAGCTTCCCTGGCACTGAGGTCAAATTAACAGGCTTATAGTTTCCCAGGTCAACCTTCCGGCCCTTCTGGTAGATGGGCATCACATTTGTTAGCCACCAGTCGACTGGGGCCTCCCCTGATAGCCAGGACTGCTGATAAATGATGGAAAGCGGCTTGGCCAGCCCTTCCGCCAGTTCTCTCAGCACCCTCAGGTGGATCCCATCTGGCCCCATCGATTTGCATACATCTAAGTGCTGTAGCAGGTCGCCAACCATTTCCTCGTGGAATGTGACAGCCACATCCTGCTCCCCATCTCCTTCCACCAGCTCAGGGTACTGGGTATCTAGAGAACAACTGGTCTTGCTGCTAAAGACTGAGGCAAAGAATTGCATGAAAACAAATGGCAACCTGTTTTTCTTCTGTCCACACTCAAAATAATACATGGAACATTTGAAAGCATTCAATAAAGCTTGAAATGATAATTTAGCATAAATAAAATATTCATATATTAGTGTAGCATTCAGGTTCTATCAAAGAAGAAACTACAATGCTCATCCTTAGTATGAGAAGCAATAAAAAAAAAAGTACTTAAAAGGACATTTAATTTCTGAACAGCAGGAATACTGTAGCATTGTCAAACATGAAAAATTAAGAATAGCTTGATATGCTGTGTTGGACTATATCTTAATAATATCTTCTTAAACACTCCAGGTAGTTTTTTTCATGGTTCAAGGAACAGATGTACCTAGAGTCAATTTGCACTGACGGCCAAAGTTTAAAAAAAAACAAATTAATTCTGGGATTTCTTTCCTCCATTGTGCTAACAGCAGTGACCTTTGGGACATTTCACAGAGGCCATCTTTTGTTTTGCATGTTTGCTTTTTCTTGACTCTTTTTATAACTTCTAGCCAGTTACGTTTTTTTCTGTTTACACATGGAGGTGTAAGTGCAGGGGAGGTTGCCTACATCGATGACGGCCAACATGAGTTAAAGATCTGAGCAGCAGTCACCATTTCCAAGCACAGTCTCCACACACATCTCTTCTGGTTTCTTTAAGGAAAGGTGTGAAGGGAGTCTTGTGTGAATTTCTAGCATCCAAAAAATGCACAGTTGTGTACCTTTCACAGACAGGCACTTTCTGCCAAAAAAAGCACCCTTTTAAATCAAATTTCAGAGCCAGTGGAAGAAGCTATGTTTTTGTCTTTCAAATAGATTATTTTTAACATAATAGTTATCTCCACAAGAGAGAAATGTAGCATATCACAGCATGAGCAAAAATTGCTTCCATTTATTTTTATTTTGCCTATGTTATAGTATTACTAGTAGTATTATTAAAGTATTGCTAATAAAGTATTAACAATTCCATCAGCTAGATTTATTTATTTATTTATATTTCCCAGTGATGGTGAAGTTCATAGAAATAAGCTGAATTTCAGTAAGGCACAAAGGCTTGAACAATACCAGTTAAGTGGGGTAGCTGAAGAAAAGAGGTCACACAAGGACCCCTGTGCTGTGCACATGACATCTGGGAGAGGCCAAGGCTCCTTCTCAGCTCTATTCTTCATTCAATTTGTAAAGATGGTAAACATTTTTGGTGAAGCACTTCTCCTAGTGGTTAAATGTAACTCTGTTTTAAAAAGTGCCGCTTATGGGTCACCTAGATATGAAAACTGTTTAAGGGAGGTAGGTTGCATTTTGTAAAGAATAAGCTCTCATGGCTGTTGAACTGTAACTTTAATAATATATGCATTTTAATTTTTAATTACTATTCAGCTTTTTAGCTAGTGCAGTCAAACTTGTTATGCAATTCCTCTAGATACTTTGTTAAATCCACAATGTCCATTTCTCTAAAACAATTTAGATGGCTAGTAACAGATTTACAGAGATATTTAAGTGCCCTAAGAGACAGGCATATACCTAACAAATTTTTCTGAAATATCTGAAAAGAATGAGGTACGTAACTCCTTTTTTAAGGCACGGGCAGCCTAGGTCACAATCAAAGATAGAAATTTAGAATCCCAAGTTTGTTAGAGATTTTACTTAATTAGCAACTAACAATAGATTTACCCCCCTCTTACTTAAAATGTAATTGTATTTAATAGTTAATTTAGATTGATTGTTCTTGCCTGAGGATATCACAGTCCAGGTATGGAAACTTGGAAATTTTGCCAGCGGAGTAACTGTATTGAATGGTATGTAATTATCTGGATGTTTTTCACAGCTCCAACACCAAGATTTCTAAATTGAGATGAAATACAAACAAAGTGACAAAACAGGACGCTTTCTATAAGTGGATATTCCTTATGAAGATATTCCTCAACTAATCATGCCTTGTTTTAGTTACATTAAATACATGCTGGATTTTAATGGCGTACTCTGCAGAGTGACACAAAGCATGAGAGCATGGCAGAGAAAGAAGAACGGGGCAAAGATACTTAAGGTTATACAGTAATGTATCATATTGCATGAAAAAGTTAATCCATCTCTGATAGGTAGAGTAATTAAGTACATTAATTGCATGTGTGTTTTACTTTTCATAGCTGGGTTATTTGTCTCCATTTCTATTTGGAGAGTATTAAACTTTAAATAGATCCAGAAGGAATGTTGCTCAAACCAAACTGTGTATTCACCCAGGAAATTGGAAATCTTTACATCAGCTCTGAGTCACATGTTCTTTAGAAGCTTGTATTTACAACTTCTTAAGTTTCTTATTTTGCCAGTGGGATGTTATGCCTGAGAGTGCTGTCTCAGTGGTCTGGAGACAATATTTGGAGTCATGTTTTTCTCACTCACAGAAGTAATAGTGAAGATGTTCACTCCAATGATGAGAGCTTGATCTCAGTCTCTTCAGACTGCTTTTGCTCAGGTGATGATTTTTTCGAACTCTGACTTTGCTGAGGAGTCCCAGAGAGCTCAAAATGGTGAAAAATGGTGTTGAGCTATTCTTAAAAATGTTGTAATGCTAATGAATTGGGAAAATAGAAGGATCTAACCTTGGAAAATATAGAAGGGATTTATTATCATTCACTTACAAAATATGCTTAAGACCTACATGGACCATGTTAGACTGATGTAATTGTTCTCCCTGTAGCAGACAGCTGCTTTTCTGAAGTGGTAAGGATAGAGCAGAGAGAAACCATTAGCAGTCACTGGACTGCTGAATAAAGCATACACCCCTGAATAACAAGAAGTACGGATAATACAAGCTTACCGAGGAGGAGGTAAACAAACAAACATACAAACAAAAAGTGGTGGCCATGACAGAGGATTTATGCTAACCTTCATAATGCAAAAATAAAATACTAAGAACAACAGGAAACTACAGGCAATCACAACCATAAAAAGAAGTATTTTTGGATATTATTTTTTTAAAAAAATATATAAAACGTGGCTTCTTAACTTGTCTGTGAGAATATATTTTTATGCCCATTTTATAGAAGCAAGTGGAAGACATAACAGAGTTGGCATGGGTGACATACTTATGCTGTATGTATCTGATGTGGTATAGGTGATACACCCATTTGCATGGCAGTGTTAGGGCTAGCTGCTTCCAAGACCTTCTGTCTCTGGTTTGTGAATCTTAAAGACTGGTGGCACACCACTGCTGCTTCTGTGCCAAGTGCTGCTAGTTGAGGAAGAGCTGATTAAATGTCTTGTCTTTGCTCTACCCTGGCATCGGAGGATAGTATGCTCCAAGAGCTACTAAAATTCAGATTCTGTCTCTGAGTCAAACATGCTAAGTGAGCAGCCCTGTGCATTTCCTAACACTGTAGATCCTATGTTTCAAAGACCTTGAGAAGGGGCTTCAGGTTGGCTGGCTACAGGAACATACAGAGTGACTTCTGCAAGAAGAACCATACTAATACAAGCTAAAGGAGTAGGAAGGAGTGGGAACAGAATAAAAAGTCTCAGAGAAAGAGAGTAGTTTTTATACAGTTCAACAACAAACAATTTCTTTGGGCTTAAATTTTTTTCTGCAAATGGAAAAAGACATGACTGAAATGAAGTAAAAGGATGGGGACATGTCACTGTATAAGGAGATGGACTAGAAGAGCGGAATAGTTGAGGAATGACCATCTGCTGGTGGGAGGAGGATAAGGTTGAGAACAGGCAGCTGTTCACAGATAGATATGGCTCATCTATGTGCCATATCATCATCTGTCATCTTTAAAACTGTCAGCTTCATGAGAGAAGTGGATGATGGATGGACTGAAAGTCATTCAAAAAAAATTATATATATGTAAGAGATCTGGGTAATTCAATAGCAGGAGCTCCATAATATGGGGATCATAAAAATTAGAACAGGAGCGGATTTACACCTGACAAAATAAACTACCCCTCAAAATCATGAAACAGTGGAATAACTGGGAGAGCTGACAATGTTTCTGAATAGAACAATTGCAGGAGAACAAGGATATTTGGTCCAGGAATCAAAGCAAGAGAAGAGTGAAGCTAGAGAAGAGCTGTCTTGGCAGCAGAAAGCAGGAGTGTGCAGGAGAGGGGAAAGGAGCTGGATGTTGTATTCTTCAGCAGATATATATGGGACTGGTAATATTAAAGAGGAAATGACAGCTAGTACAGCTCAAAGAGAAGATACCAGGTTGCATGTTAGTGGGGTTTCTCATGCTCAGACATGTGACCAAGGCTGTTAAATATTTGCATTAACAAACTCAACTCAAAAGGCAGGAGACTGCACAGAAATAAATTATGTTCTTTACTTGAGTGACAGATGGAAAATTCTAAATACAAGAGAGAAGTGATAGTATAAAAAATGACTTCCTGAAAGAAGTGGGCTAAAAATTTTAAATTTTATTAAAATGTCAGAGCAACCTTGATGGGTTGCTTTTAGGAGCTTTAGTTGTTATAAATCTCCTAGTGTCTGTGTGGAATTTTCTCTTTTCACCTTCATGGTGTCTTTGAACCCCCATTCAAAACTCATCATCACCTCCAACCTATTTTTCAACTGTTTCCTTCAGTGGGATATGTCACTTACATTTCATACCTAGATAATTTCCATCAAGTGACTCTTCAGCCAGGCTTCCATAGCCAAACTTTTTATTTGTATATTTGTATCCTCTTTCCTTTGGCGATCTGCTGTCATATTACTGCTAGTTTTCTTTGCCTAGTTCCTATGCTTAAAGAAAAAAAAAAAAAAAAAAAAAAAAAAAGAAAATTCCCCAAATTCCCATAACTCTGGTCTCTGCAGCTGGCCTTTGAGACTTTGGTCTAGATCGGCTCTGACTCTTTGCTCAGGCTTGGCAGTCACAGCTGTTCTGCATTGATCAAAGGCAGGAAGCATCCAGCACACACTCATCCCCAGACTTCTAGCCTCATTACAACATAGTCCCTAAACAGCCCCTGAGGTATGTTTCCCTAGGCTGTGGTGTATTGTTCACCCACACAGAGGCTCGCTGACTTCACTATGTCTCTGCCCATGCATGATATATATTGTTTTCCTTCCTTAGTTAGGGCATCTTGTATAGGAAAACTTCATATTATTTGGAATTCTTCAGCAGTGGAAAAAAAATGAGTTGGACTTGGGCTGCCTTGTTTGCCTTTGTAACACATTAAATTGTTCTGAAATGTGTTTGTTTTGGTTTTGTTTTTTCCCCAAACAAATGCAAATCTTCTCTTTATTTGCCTTATTTTTGCAATATAAATTCAGGTTTTGTCTTTCATCCAAGACTGTGTGATGACAAGGGAACTGCTGAATGATGATGTCATGATAGACTAAGGAGAATACAGTTGAGCAATTTGACAGGAAACCCGACTTTTCGTTGGACTGTACACAACCTTTTGTTTCCGACTGTTTAACTACTCCAATACTGTGAACGATATTTTTGCCAGTTCAACTAAGGCATGACAGGTCACAGCAAAATTCCTAAAACCTCTTCAGAGTTTCTCCCAGGTAAAAGAGGCAAGAGAATTGCCTGTGAAAATGATACAGAAGACCATAAATACTCAATTCAGTATATAACGTGTTTAAAAAGATCTAACTGAACAGGAACCATTTAGGTTAAAATAACTACAAAGTAAAATCAGGTGAGAAAAGACCTAACATTCCTAGTATTACAAAAGTTAAGCATCAAATAAAATATTCTTTAGTTTTCATGCACATACAGAAAAAATGACATTTTTAAAGTCCCCAATTAGTCCACCCTTGAAATACTCTGCAGCAGATCTTTGCCTCTTAAACTGTTTCTAGGTATAATTAAGAAACAATGATGTTTAATATTCTGGAAAAGACAGCACAGGTGGATGCTTGACATTTCTGAAAAATATACCTTTATAAAAAAAAAAAAAAAAAGTTGTATTTAAAGTTTGTTTTATTAAAGGAAATGAGTTGTTTGGATAAACTTATAGAGAGCTACCACATTTACAGTTTTGGTTTCCACTTTCTAATCTGATCACAAGTTATTCATTAGCAAGGGGTTGATACCAATGGGTCTGACTGTGGAAAATCTAAAAATTTATATGATCATAAGTTTTCAATGTGAGACCACTCAGTCTGCAAGAAATGCCAGTATGTTTTAGTAAACATTAAGCTGTATGTTGCCAAGTGTACATTCCTTGCTCATTTTTTCCACACTAAAGCCATCTCTTACATTTTTTGTATCATCAAGATTATCATATTGCAAAGTCTACCTCAAGTTATTTTGAAACATTCATGTGCTTGTGCCTTTAATAATGAAGTATTAATATGCATATTATACTGGATTAGTGATTCTTCTCTTCTTATCCACACAGACATGAAGAATGAGACTGAGCTAAGAAAGAATACAGCTAAACCATTTGTGGCATATATATGCATATAGATATGCGAGAGAAAGAGGGGGAGAAAGAGAGAGAGAGAGAGAGAGATCTAATTTTCTTTCCCCTAATTTGATCACCCCCTGTTTTTGTGGTGACTTCACAACAAAACTCAACTCATGGTGGAGTCTCATAAAGATTTCTCTCACTCTGTCATGAGGAAAAAATATGACAGCTGAATCAATACAAAATTCCTGTTCAACCTAGAATTTATTTAAGTCTGATTTTCCTCTTTAAGGGAAGAAAACTTACTACATAATTTAAAAGCAAATTCTCCATTTTCATGGGAGACTGTGTTCCCTTTTTTTATGGAGGATGAAGATGCAGACACTCTGTGGTGAGACAGCTGTGAGAGAGTATGTGAACAGAACAAACCTCCTCCGTCTTCTTTTGGAGGAAGCAAAACATTTCTATGCATTTCTAGCATTTCTGCTGTGACTGGTAGCGGGGAGGCTCATTGCAGAAGCTGATGAGAGGCAGACAGTGTGGGACAAATCCATAAAGCTGCAAAAGGCCATGGCACAGGACCAAAGAAGCCCCAGTCATGGCACACTAAAGCAGTGAGACCAGTCCCACACCAGCCCTACACTGAAAAATGGTGGCTTGTCTGTTTGTCTAGATAACATAGTCACCACTATGATGCATAGCCACTTCCCATAAGTGAGGGAGAAAAGCAGCCAACAGTTAAAACTCAGGTAACTAGAAGCAATGCACATCATGTTGCTGAGCTGGTGAAAGCCACAAAGAAAAGTAGCCCGGCAAACCCTAAAATCCGATCAATTAAAACCAAACGATCGTGTTCTTCTTAGCTAACCTCTTTCCTAATAATTCAGTTGAAAATTTAATAAAGAACCTTTTTTTTTTTTCTTTATTGAAGAACATTGCTTTGGGAGAAAAAAAAATGATTCAAATTATTAATTTCCTCCCATTAACCATTATCAACAGTAGCTTCTCCCCAGGATCAAGTTTCTATTAGATGCATTGTCCCCAAATCCAAGCTTAATTGTCTTTGCTGGTCTTGTCTTTGCTGTTAATTTGGCCTTCTATATTCATTTGATAGGATTAAAAAAATAAGTTTATTTCATTGTTTTTCCACTGGTACCTAACTAAGACTAAACCTAGCTGATGAAAATGAGCTTGACTGCAGAGAACAGAGCAAGGTACCTGAGACCATACCTCAAAACTGATGCAGAAATGTGTAATCACAGATTTTGTCAATGCCTGCATGCATATTCTGTAGTGCTTTTGAGCATGCTTTCCATTTGCAAGCACATAAAATCTGCAGCAATGTAGGTTACTTTCTGTTAAGCCAGTCCATTTTTGCTTGTCTCACACACTGAAGATGATACTAAACACAGACTTAATGAATCACTGCTTCACAAAGAAGTCTGAAGGAATCAAAAGAATATTTCTGACGACTTTTTGACTGAATTAGTGTAAATAAATAAATAAAACTTTCCACTCAGTCACGTAGGTTGGCTTACGCTAATGTTTCATTCTCAGGGATCATTGGCAATGCACGTGCATCAGCAAGCAGCCACGCTGGAATCCACAAAGGCAGTAAGGTCTTGGTTTCCCTGGTCACCCTCTGTGTATTTACATGCCAGAGTGATGAAAATGAATAGTGAATTGCTGTGCATTGTCAGAGAGCAGAGAGAGAAGTTTCTGCAGTTGATATCTTTGAGGGTTTTGAATAACAGAATGACAAATTGACAATTTTCATCAGCAGAATCAGCAAAATTTGTGTGAACAAAATCAGACAGATTCTCCAATTCTAATGCTGGACAACTTTGAAAGTACTTGGACCAACTTCTTAAGTAGACTTTCATATGACAGGGTATGATGAGAGGATGTTGCTGCTCAAGAGATGAGTCATGGGCATTTTCTGCTTCTATGTGCAGCACAGTGGGTAGCATGCTGGTGATGAATGCAGTCTGTCCCTTCAGGAGTAGCACCTAAGCTCTAAACTCATCTGTGCTGGAGGTTTTATTATATGGCAGCAAAATGTAAATCACAATTCACATGGCATCACAGAATTGTAGGGGTTGGAAGGGACCTCAAGAGATCATCGGGTCCAACCCCAATTCAATGGTCATCTTGGTGTGCATAATGATTAAATCTGTCCATAAGGGCACAGTAATTTATAGCTTAGTACATTTTAAAAAGGAAAAAATATCCACACAAATTTGAGATAAAACTTCTATCTCCACATAGTAAAAACAGTAGCCAACAGTCTGGGCAAGTTCAATTCTCAGTTATATTATGACTCTAAATTATAATGATGTAACAGGTATCTGTGAGAAGGTTATCAGGAAGATAAAATCTGTAACTTTTCTGCTGTCATCTCTCCTGATATTTCCAGGAGGTGTTCTAGAGGTGAAAGCCTGTAGAAAATGAATCCTCTTTCCTTTTGGAAAATCCTAGGCTGCTGTGTTTTTTTATTATTATTATTATTTTTACTGGAAGTCTCTGTTTACTTAAGTTAATTTAAATGATCCATCAGATGAATCAATGCATTTTAAATGCTGGCAGGAGGGGCATTACGAAAGGCACCAGTTTGCTTAAGGTCCCTTAAGTACGTAGTTTGCAAAAACAAACTCCATAAAATTTCACAAGGATAGCTGGAGTGCAAGCGATTAAGTAATGAAGACAGACACAGACACACACACAGAGACACAAAAAGTTAATAGTTTGGCTTCATTAGATAGTCCTTTTCACAGGGGAAAAATGGTAAATCCATAAATGACAAAGGATGTGTATTTTATTCATTATTTGTATTCCTTTAATCGTGAATTTGGGAGAACATAAAGAAAAGAAAAAAAAAAAAACTTCTTGTGCTTGCACTTGACATCCTGTAGCAGACCTGAAAGAACTGTGATACTGAACATGCCTGTGATGCTGTTACAGCATTGATTGTGGCGTGGACCACTCCAAACTTATCAGCTGCTGCCTGCCTCTGGAAGGCCTTTTTTTTCTGACCTGCGTGGGCTGCTTTGTTAGGTCGTTGAGCTGCTTCTGCTATCACAGGTAGTAGATACTTGCTCCAAGACTGCTCAGCCCCAAAAAGGAGCTGCCCAGATTATAACAGACACAGAACATGGTGAAATTAGGCCAGCCAGTGGTAGGGTCAGGTACCTGAAATTATCATACTGGAGTAAATGATTATTGGCAGGTTTTATCACAAATAATAGTTTGCAATGAGCCACAGGCATTAATCCCAAATTAATCCCATTAATCCCAAATTAATACTATGACATAGTTGCACGTAACTGCGATTGTTGTTTTGCATGCTTTTCAGGAAGAACAATGTGTGAAATGCAGTGAATAGCTTATGAATAGCCCCTGGCCTGACAGAAAAGTTGATTCATTACAAAGGAGAATGATTTATTAATTGTTTAAGTAAGCACAAGAGTAGTTAAGAATCCTGGAGTAAGTATTGCAATCCTACCTCCTAATTAAGAAAAGGAATATGTTTTTACTTGAGAAGGAAAAGATGGTGTGGAAGAGCAAAGGATTTGAGTCTGAATATATCCTTGAATAACCCGTGAAGGAACTGGGTAGAAAATGTCCTGCCTCACTGAAACTGTGCCTTTCTTCTCTGACTGCAGATATTAGGACGTAAAGATTGTGTTGTGTACATCGTGTTTGCTGAGAGACGCTCAACAGCTTGCTGGCAGTTACCAGAGTGAAAAGCCTTGGAGAACCATATACATGCATGGTTTATTTTTATTTCTAGTCAACCTTGTTCATAGCTTCTGTAACTATCTTGGCTGTGCTTAGATTTTGTAAATAATATAAATTATATGTGTTTATTTGATTTTACACTAACCTGGCCAGGAGTAAGGGTGATTTCAATGCATCTTGTAAACATCAAACGCACAGTCCAGTCAGGCATGCTGACCTTTACATTCAGTGCTGCCCCACTGCTGCAGAACAAGGCACCCCAATGCATTTTTCCAGGATGCCTAAAACTGAGGTACAAATTATCTCTATTTGGTGGCAGAGGTGCTGAGACAGTTATTTTCTATGGCATGGGCTTTAGAGTAACTGTTAGATAGATAGATAGATAGATAAGTTATATATATATTTTTTTCATCTTCAGTCACTGTGTGAAAGTTGAGAATGAATTATTATTTTGTTTTTCTACTGGTATTTTGCTGGTCCTAACAAGTCAGAGTGTATGATAAGAAAAAGAGAGATAAGAAAACTAAAATCCCTATAGACAATCTAGAGGATCAGAGCTGGACAGTCTCTAATCCTGGAGCATACTTCTCTGTGATTTACGAGGTCACCATATTCCTCAACTGATAGTATTAAGACCTAATGAAAATATTAATGTATTCAATAATTTTCATCAGTTTGGGGACAGGTTTTTTTTCATCCAGTAAAACATTTAGCAATTCAAATGACTGTTCAGAAATCTCGAAGTTTCTGTCACTCAGCCAAAAACAGCGAACGGTACTAGCTTGGCTCCAGTAAGAAATCACACAGCTCAAGTTATGAACAACAAATATTCAAGGTTAGAAAGTCACAAACAATTTCATAAGACCTGCAGTGCAATTGCTATTACAAGCACTATTTAAAATCACTAGCTGTGTCAACTAAATGAGTCAGTGATTGTTTAATGAGAGTGCGATTTGTTAATAACAATGAATGATAAACACTCTCTGTTTAGTGGTTCAGATTGCATAATCATCTCAGCTCCTTGGTCAGCCAGCTTTGAAATTTCATGAGAAAACTTGAATATATTGCAATGTTTTCAATGTTTCCTGAGTTGGCTAAATAAGAAATATATGAAAATATCGTTCTCCCACTGTTCTGGTACTTCTGCTAGTAGATGCCACAAGGAAATAAAAAGACTTGCAAGCTGAAGACCTAACCACTGGAAAGGGTAAGTTTTGGTACAGACCAACAAATGATTAAGGATATAACATGAATAACATCATCAGAAGTATTATGCTGATTTCAATAAGCTTTCTTTCCATTTCTAGTGTAAAACATACAAAGACGTTTTACGGGACCAGGTGACTTTATTTTGTCCTAAGAGTTTTATATTCCTTTTCTTGAATATATCTCCAGACTGACATAAATGTCCTATTTTTCTTTCAACAAACTACAGTGTTCTTGACTGAACCTGCATTAGGATAGATAAACATGAACCAGCTGATGAGATGGTAGAGGCTAAGAGATTAAAATTCAGTAAAAGTTTTAAATATTTTTCATATATCATGGGTGATTGACTCCTGTTCTATGTTTGTGAACAGTAGAATCTGCATTTTCAATTTGTGTTGATTTTTAGGTATTTTCTGTAAGAATACACCTGTACTAAAATAAGCATCTGTTTCAGCTCACATAGATTAAAACTGCCTGAATATTCCTTCTTGAAGTCAGTCAAGCAAATAAGCAAATCAAATCTAATGAAGAGTGTCAGATTTTGCCTAAATCCTACAGAGAAATATAGCTCTGCAAATGACATATTTGTTCAAAACAAAAAAAAGGGATATGTAAGCTTTGATTTTTCAAAGAACTTGATTTAAGTTTTGCATTGTAAGAATCCCCTTTAAGAAGCTACCTCTTGAAGGTAAACTGCATGAAGGACTGTATTAGCAAGAACATAGCTGGTAGGTAGGTAGACGTGATTACTGCCGTCAGCCCAGTGAAGGACCACTGCATCAGACTGATGCTGTGCAAGGAGAGGACAAGGAATCTGGGCTTGCTTAGCTCAAAGAGAAGGCCAAGGGAGTGCCCACTGCTATGTTCAGCTCATGAACAGGGATATCTGAGACAGACCTTCCTCAGAGGTGCACAGGGAAAGGAAAGGACAACAGCCACACCCTGCAACAAAGGAAAAAGCAAACAATTTTCATGGTGATAGTGGTTAGGCACCTAGCAGTTTGCCCAGGAGACCACACAATCTCCATCCTTGACAATATTCAGACTTGTCTTGGTCAGGAGTGTAAATGATAATGCTGTTTCAGAGCCTCAAAAACTTGAAGAAAACCTTTAAAGTCTCAAAGTTGTCACTCTATCTTATTACTTTTTTTCATATTAATCACAAGAGATGTCTCAGTAAAACATTCAAAACTCATTAGCATGACTTCATCTTCCCCTGGAAAAAGAAATACTAATAATAATAAAGAAAAAAAAAATAATTCAGGAAATGAAGGAAAAAAATGTATTTTCTTGGTTTTTGGGGTTTTGTTGTTGATTTTGTGCTTTGCTTTTTTTTTTTTTCAGTTGGTGGTTGTATTGTTTTTACCTCACATGTTGAAGTTCTTATTTACAATTCTTTTAATGTTGTTTTCAAGATCTGGGAATTTTCCAGCAAAATACGAGTTATTGCAAAATATCACAATAAAATGAAAACAACACTGAATCACTTTTTTTTTCTCATGTCCCTATCTTTAAATGAAGTTACATTTCCTATCTCCTGAGAACATTACTGTGGATAAAACCTATTAAAGGTTGTGGTGGCCTCCATTAGCTGTAGTAAGGAAATGTTTCTTTGGAGGTACAAATGAATATTGTGTTCCTGATTGGTATGAAGTACTTCTGAAAATCTCTTTAAATTAACATATATTTTCTTCATATGTACTTCAAATAAAAATATCATATTTCTATAGTGGCTGTGGAAAACTGCTGCTGACATTGCTGACAGATTCCACTTGAGCCAGTGTATATGCTTAAATATTTAAATATAACTGGGAGGGAAAAACAGCAAATACTTTTCCAATGCCATCTATATTGTTATAGGTAACTGAATTTAAAACCAATGGCACATAGATATTTTTTGATATTTTACCCCACAAGAAGACAACTGTTATCACATATATGTTCAAGGTCTAATCCTCTTTAAAAACAATACTAGCTCTTTTCTGTATTAAAGTGAAAATAAATAAATAAATAAATACAAATATAGGCTGCTAAAGCAGGAATGCAGCTAAAAACAATTGCTAAAAAATGAGTCTGTTTGTTCAGGAATGAGCACATAAAATTATTTTCTGAGAAGATAGTATCTTGCACAATGTGAGTTAGGGTAAACAGAAAAGCAGAAACATTGTAGGCTGGCTTTTTGAAAATGAGAGGGCAGGCCCTGTCTTTCAGACTCTCCCTCCCTCTTTAGGCACCTTTAATGTACTCCACAGTTGCATTTTATTTCTTTCCACTCTTCTAAAGTGCTCTGAAGAGATGGAGTGAAGGTTGAGTACCTCTCAATAACTTAGGCATTATTTTGATATGATAAATATTCTCCCAGATTAAACTCTTATACTAAAAATAAAATTAGATAAATGAAATCTAGAGGTAAACATCCAAAAAAAATAAAAGTCAGGCATCTTAGGGGATGGATGTGTGCGTACATTTTTTGTATGTTTTGACTGTACTTTGCAGTAACCGCTTGGCAAAAACGCTTGTGATTACTGCTCAGTACTCTATAGATTTTGATCAGATGTGACTGAGTTCAAAAGGAATAAACAATGTTTTGACGAATCTAAAATTTATTCCCAAATTTAACTGAAGTTTTTGAAGAGCTTTCATAGAATCATAGAGCAGGGTTGGGAAGGACATGTAAAGATCACCATATCCAACCTCTCATGAGAAAAGGGAGCATAGATGAGACCATCTAGCACCCTGTCCAATCACATCTTGAAAACCTCCATTGATCAGGCTTCTACCATGTCTCTGGGGAAGTTGTGTCAGTGATTGGTTGTTCTCACTGTAAAAAGTTTCTTTTATAAATTAAGGTGAGGCTTCTGCTGGTGCAACTTGTACCCATTGACCCTTGTCTTCCCCAGGTGGCTCTTTGTAAAGAGAGAGACTCCATCCTCTTTGTAGCTGCCCTCTAAATACAGGAATACTGTGATGAGGTCTCCTTTGAGCCTTCCCTTCTCCAGGGTGAAAAGACCTAATTCCTCCAAACTTTCCTCACAGACTTTCCTCAAAAATAATCATTCTTTTCTATTGCTAGGTTTTAAGGAGTCTAAATCCTAAAAGCAAAGCATTTGAGGTTCACAGGTTATACTAACTGAATTATACAGTGCTTCCTCAATAGAGTTAGCTAAGAGACTAGAAACCAGTAGCAGTCACACACTGCTAACCGTATTGTGTCAGTCAACATATGATAACAAACACATGACCTTCTAAAGTATCACAAAATGACTTTCTTTTCTATTTTTAGCCCTCTGGTACACTAGAATTTAATAACAGGCATGTGATATCAGACAAATTCATGCCCTCTATTAAGAACTTCCCCATAATTACTCAGTGAACATGTGCAAAATTACCACTTGGTTTCCTTTTTCCTATGACCTATATTTCAGAGGATCAGCAAGTTTATTCTAAAAGGTGCTGAGCATGAAATGTTATGAAAAGCAATGTGTTTGATCCTATTCCCACTCTGTTCAGGCTGTCTCATTTTGTAATTTTTATTACTCAGTCCAGCATTATTCTGCAATATTTACTTAAAGAGTGTTGATATTTCCAGCCAGTTTGTCTATGAGAAGTCAGAACTTGTGGCACTCTTCACAAGAAATCAGTCCTATTTGCACTGTATATCATGGCTGCCAAGTGTAATAGATGCTGCCGCATGTAACCCTGTTACTTTCCTTGTTGCACGGTAATACAGGTATTAGATATAATAAGAGATATCAAAAAAAAAAAAAAAAAAGAACTATTGAAAAAGTACTTGGAACAAGCAAGAGGGTTTTTTCATGATTGGAAAAAGTGGTGGCCGGTCGGGAAACTTTTCTGGGTTATAACCTAGCAGGGTGGGAACCAATAAAGAATGACAAGGTTAAAAAAATGGGGGTGAAAAAGAATAAAACACTAATTTTAGGAAAAGTAAAAAACAAGATAAGCATTGGTCTCCAAGAAATACTTTCAAATGCCCAGAGAAACGAGTGTAAGGGAATAAAGAAATTTAAAAAATCTATTAGTACTTTGAAGAAGTGGAAGCTGAATTAAATCCCCAATTATACAGGATGGATGCAGGAGCACAGGAGTCTTCTTTACACTGAAATAAAACACAAAAAGTAAACATGCAGAAAGTGAAAATTAGGACAGATTTCTAAGGACATGCATAAAAAAAGTGCAGGTTTGAGACCAGAAAAGGCAAGACACTAAAGGGGATAGAGAGAGATAACAACAAAATGAATAAATTTGTTCTGGAAGTAGAAAGAAGACAGGGAGGAGCACTGGCTGGATGTTTAGCAGGAGGGAAAAGTATTGCCAAATGATGCTGAGTGAGAAAAAAATTCTTAATGTCTCCTTGGTATCAATCTTCACTAAAGTATCAACAGAAGAGCTGACTAATGCCAGTGGCAAAAATAAAATTTCAGACTTAAATCATGAAAAGCAAATTACAGATTAGATCATGTCCTTCAAAAAGTATTAAAAAAAAAAAAAAGTGAACCTGACAAACTAAGATGGAAAAAATAAATGGCCAAAGCAATCTCAGAACTGGTTAGTGATTAATTTTGAAAATTCTTGGACCAAAACATTTGGAAAAGGGTGATACTGGGCTCTTTCTTTTGTAAAAGGAAGAAAGAAGGCATTGCAGAACATAAAATTTAATTTCAGTTACAGGATTTATATATATACTCCTCAAGAAGATAACAGCAAGATGATTAGCAGACTGTTGCCCAAGGCCCAGTCCTGTTGAATATTTCTAGTGATGACTGGGAAGAACAGAGAGCAAGTTTATTACAAGTGAATTGTCACACATTGACAGAGATCTCCACTGTGTTAGAGTTGATGATGAGAAATAAAAACACCTCTGACAAAACGAAAAAGCTGCAGGGTACCATAAGCAGGCAAGAAGTGTCAACTGCATGGACCTGGGAACAATCAGTCAGGGCAGCAGCTTTGAAGAAAAGGATCTAAAGATCACTATGAAGCACAGACAGGACAAGAATCACATCGTAATACTGCAAAGAAAATGCATACTCCAAGCTGGAGTAGTATAGGCCACCAGATGAGAAGCAATCTCTCTGCCCTACTTAGCACCGTCAGAGCCCCAACCCTTGCCCCATTTGAGGTGCTGCACTACCTTTGTGCGAACAAAATGAAGAGTGAAGAGAATGGTCAGACACTCAGAAAATCAGAAAACATGAGCTGGAGGAACCAGTTGAATGAAATTAGGTTGTTTGGGCAGTTATATCCCTTCAGGTGCCCAAAAGATTCCTCAAGAAAGGAAGGGGACAATAGTTCTTATCTTCAGCAATAAGGACAAAACAGTGCCATACTTTTACTGCCATGAAAACTCGCCCAAAAAAAAAAATACTCTTTAATCCTAAATTGTGTTAAATACCTGTGCATGCTGGAGAATCATCACCACCAGGTGTCTTCAGGAACAGATTAGGAAAATATCTCTGAGGACAGGCACAGATACAGAGACAGAATGCTGTCACTTTGAGGCCAGTTTTTCCATCACTTTCTAGTGGTATGACATAGCTAATGCCTTAAGTGACCTGATAAGAGTGAAAGAAGTTGTGTGATTTCAGTACAAATCTTTCATCTACCATTTTCGGTCCTTTTGTCGATTTAAAACAACCCAGTTTTGAAAGTATTTGTGCCAATATGTTATTTTCCTAGAATGTTCACTAGAAAGTAGAAGTTGGAAAATATGGGGAACTAATTTTATTCAGAAGCCAAATGAGTAGTGCACAGAAAAATCTTGCTGTAGAGAACATCCTATCTTAGCGAAGAAGCCACTTCCAGGCTTCTGACTAGGGCATGAGTCACACCTCAGCTGTGTCTGAGACTCACTGAGGCCAATTGTCTATGGCTTCTTCTATAAAATCAGCTAAGATTCGCCTGCTGAGATGCACTGAATGATACCATGCAGCCAGGGTGCATCATGCTAAAAATGGAGGGATGGACAACATTAGGATCCAGGAGTAAAAGCTCAGCTGAACAGTTACATCTTCTGCAGGCAATCATAAATCACAGCAGACTGTCATCCAGGTGCAAGTGCTTTGGACTCTTAGTGCTGGGACAAGGATTCAGGGGATCTTTGTCCCACCTGTAAATTGGGCATATGAAAGAAGTTATTCCCTTGCATCATTATCAGATTTAAATAATATTTTGTTTTATTACTCTAGTTTTACAGGTAAACATGCCTCCTTGGAGACCATGTTCCTGCAGCATCTGACACCTGCCTGCCTGCCTTAAAAGGCTTTTTTTTCTTTTCATTGCTTATCATGTTGTTATAAAACTTTTGCAGTAATTTTTTCTCATCTGGATATCTGCCTCTTGTGAAAAACTTTTGTAGAAAAACTTTTGTGAAAATGTAGCCAACATGATTCAGTCATTTCCAAGCACAAAACAAAGAAAAAAATACATTGTTTTGCTCATATTAAAAATCCTGGCAGTGCTGCTTTTGTAACATAGCTTTGCTTGTGTAAGATATATAAATTTTAATTAAGGCCAGCCACTGACAGATATGGCACCAAAAGTCAGAAGTGACTTTATGCATTAGTCCTTTACTCCACACAATGCTGCATGCACAGAAGCCACTGCTTAGAAATTCCCTCAGGAATCTCAGTAAAATGAATAGATTTGTTGAGTTTAGGTCAACCTAAAGCCCTTCAGTGTAGCCAGGCTCTTTCAAATGACCTTCAGGGTAAGATGGATACACAGAGGCAAATTAAAATCAAGCAAATGAAGCTGCTGTTGGCCCTGCCTTTTGCTTTGCTCCTCCAAAGGATGGTGCTATGCCTGAGGAAACATGAGCTGCTCATGAATTACACTGCACTCAACATGGTCAATGAGAGGGCACTGACAACAGTATAGATTGCAGAGCTTACCAGTGATATAGACTGCAGCAAATGCACTTGATCTGTCCCTTAGAGGGCTTGGGAAAATAATTTATATTTATTTTCCTCAACCTGGTTGTGAGCGCAGAAGAGGTGAGCATCACACATGGGAGCACAACAGGATCTTGCTTACACCTCAGTGATGCTACCTTGGTCCTGGTTACCACCAGCTGACATCTGGGAAGGCTTCTCCAGCTCTAAGAAGCATCCAGGGTTCATTATATGCTTTTAAAGGGTTGGATTGCAAATGCTTCCCAGAGCAGGACCCATGGATGAAACATCCACTCAAGAAAGGTTTGCTCTTTTAGGCCTCTTGGATCATAAGGAGACCATTTTTATACCTACTTTTAAGAAGAGAAATCTGAAAGAAGAAACAAGTCTGAATTGGAGTAAGCCTACTAATTTTCAGCTCCAAAGGGACTTCTCAGTGTTATGAACAATTGAAATAGGGTGGAGAGCATCCACAGAAAGTAGAAATTCAATTACAACTATCATTCATTTTTTTCTTAAAAAAAAAAAAAAAGTTGTAGAAAAATATTAGAAGTACATAGTTCCCACTAGTATTCTGCTAAACAATCTCACTTTGTCTTGAGATTTCCTGGGATGGATGTGGTATTAAGATGCCATCATACAATGATTCATTTACAACAGCTTCTTGGGTTGTAAGATGTACCCAGATGTTCAGAGTGACTCACTATCAGACTGTCTCAAAACAACAAAACAGAAAAATATACTTGACTTTTCTGAAGGAGGTATCTGAAGAGGACTGTTTTTCACAGAAGCTTAATTTCCTTAATCCTTCTTTAAGAAGAAAATGCAGGAACTTCTGGTGAGACAAGATTTTACTCTTCGCATTTCAGGCAGTAGATAAAGCAAGCCAAAACAATTCTCTGGAGCAAGTCAGGCACCTCTTTTCTTGTTCCCAGTTCATACTGACTACATCCTATCTTTATATTTGGCTGTTAGGAATACACAATGTAGGCCATGTAGCAGTAACCCCATTCTTCCACAGGGGATGATAGGGAACAGTCCTCTCAGCATTTCCACTTCACCAAGCAGCTGGGAGCAGGATGAACATGTTGTTTCTCACTAACCCACAGAGTTTATTTCCACAGAACATTCTCTTTGTATGATGTGGGCACGTACAATTAAAAAAATAAAATAAAATAAAATAAAATAAAATAAAATAAAATAAAATAAAATAAATAAAATAAAATAAAATAAAATAAAATAAAATAAAATAAAATAAAATAAAATAAAATAAATAAAATAAAATAAAATAAAATAAAATAAATAAAATAAAATAAAATAAAATAAAATAAAATAAAATAAAATAAAATAAAATAAAATAAAATAAAATAAAATAAAATAAAATAAAATAAAATAAAGACAAAGAAAGAGAGAGAGAGAGGTAAATAAAGATTTTATCTTTTATCAACCTATAAATCACAACAAACTTCACCTAGATTTTCCTTGGTGCTTACCATTCTTTGCTCTGGAAATTCAAATTGTGTAGCTGTGTTCTGAAAAATGGAAACATTATACTGAACTCCACTACTTATAGTTCAAGCATCTAATTTTATTTTCATTAGTGGAGCAGTTTTTTAAAATTACACCCTGCTAAGAAAGTCATGCTCTCAGGTTTATGAATGACTGCACCTCCTCAATGAAAGCAGTGCTGCATGCTAACAATCACAGGGAAATGATCTTTGTCTATAATACTAGATATAAAAGGTAGGACTGAAGGCAAAGTGGGCTAGACACCTAGCTTTTATTTGATTTAATGGAATATAAGTTCCTAATTCTTGTGAGCCTCTTCTGATATTTCCAGACATTTGCTGCTGATATATTCCTTTTATCACAATATTTTTCAAGATGACAAATAAGCGAGCATTTTGCAATATATCTGTAAATATTAGCAGACATTTTGTGATCTGGCTGCATCAGTTTTCTTTCTTCCCTCCCTCTGATGAGCATCTGTTTTGCAAATTTCATGACCCCAGACACAAACTGAGTAAAATGTGCCCATTTCTGGTTTTACGCTCTGTGCAGTTCTGTTAGGATTTGGGGAAAACTTATTGATGCATATACTGCAGGTAATAGTAAGAATGTAAACTGTAATGATTAGAAAGGGAAGAAATAAGGCATGTAGTCTGAAGTACATTCTTCTTTATTCATGATATTACCAGGGTTGCCCTCAGAGCAGCACAATGTTTTTCATTCCTGTTTATAAATCATTGTAGTCACTGTAGTGTACTCCTTTCTTTGTCCTGTGTAAGCTGTGATCCAGACTGCTCATGAAATAAATTCCTGTTCATTTCAGCCCACCTTTTCAAAGGCTCCCCTACACTTTTGAATAACTTTACTAGACACATTGAAATTTTGGTATAAATCAAGACTCCATCAGCTTGCTTGGTAAATCGTTTTCTAAATTAAAGATGCAAATGTTAAATATATGGCCAGAGTTTTCATCCACTCAAAAATCCAGTCTCTCAACCTCGTGATGTTGAGGTGGGTAAATAAAGTAGTGAGGATACTACTGGAAAAAAGAGCAATTGCTCCTCTCTTCTCATTTCCATTCATGAATCATTTTGCACTCTGTTCCAAGAATAGTGTTGCTTCTAGATAAACATCATTTACATTTATTATATATTGCTGGGTGAATCAAGTGAGCACATAATCACTGATACAAGCCACATTCAAATAATGTGTCCTTCATGCACAAAATAGCAAGCTGTGGGTACTATCTGATTGGAATAAGTCTTAGGGAGAGTTATTTTTAAGCTCAAGCTTGAAACTTTAATACTTTGCAAAACTCTAGATAGACTACAAAAAATGTTATTTGGAAGTAGTTCTTAGCTTGTTTTGTTTAATTTTCAGAAACCAATTTAACTCCAGCTGCTAGGAACTGGTACTCATTCTATCACTGGAACTACCGAGTCAAAAGACACGTCTTTAATGGGGCTTCTGGCAAGCATGGCATAGATGCTATTATTAAGGTTGATACAAATAAGACTAATAGTTTATTTCACACTTTACAAGGAGAAATCAATGTTTAGGATAAAAAAAAATTCTGTTTATAACACAGTAAATATATTTACAGGGATAAATCAGCTAATAGGTTCATTATATTTATGTTCATTATGACTATAAATTATGAGCTAAAAGGAAGATGTCTGACATCTACACATAATGCTCAGAGAGAAAGGGATGCCTTTTTAAAAGTTTAATTAAATCAGCGTGAAGCTGTCAACTTTGCTGGCTGAATTTCCTGATTCAGAGAGGAGGGGAGTTATCAATCTTGTTTGTGTTATAGCTTTACATTTAAATTTGCTGCATCTTTCAGGCTAAATATATTTGTCCTATTTCTCGCAGCTGTTTGGCTCCAAGTACCAGTTTCTTATTTCAACTGCAACTTCACAAGGCATGCCATAATAGCACTTTTTAGTATTAGAAATTCCTTATTTAAAGGATCATTTGTAATGTCTCTTCTGCAGAAGAAGAAGAGAGATTATGTTAGATAAAGACATGCCTGGGGATTACTGAACCAGACAGTATGCAACTAATCTCCTAGAGATGCAAACCACTTCAGCGGGACTTGACTACATACAGAGCTCTGAAGGAGAAAGAAAGGACATATCAAAAGGATATGAAATTAATGAATTTAAGGAATGCTGTTACTGTTTTATGTTCTAGCCCTCCTGCTGCTTTCATACTCCGGTGAGACTAGAGTTGGGTAGGGACTGAGGGTGCTCAGACCACTGTGGGGCCTTTCCACATACCCCATCACTCCTTGGTGTGCAGCCCCTGCATCTTGCTAGTCCTCTCCAGTCCTGTGGGGACCAGGCACACACCATCCTGTGCTGAGACACTGGACTGGTTGCACAGACTCTGCAGCACAACAGGGGAAGTCTGAACTGAAATCAGATACAAAAATGAACATCTTTCTAGAAGGAATATCGTTTTTCTGTGGCTCTTGGCCTATGTTACCTGAAACGATTGTGTATCCCCTGAAGTCATATTCCAATATCAGAGAAGTCAATAGGAGTTTCTCCTCCACACCAGCTGGCATAAAATATAAAATTACTCTCCTTACAAATAAAAATACTTACCTCATGGCTTATTTACTACTGATTATTTTAACATTTTTCTTCTTATATGTAATTTCAGCTGGAAAGAAAGTCAAAGATATTCGACCTATAAGGATGTTTTCCCCCTTAAATAATCTTTTATTTCTGACACTTTTCAAATATATATTAATAATCAAAATTATACAGAAAAGGTAGAAAATTCACAGCACTGTCTTAAACAGAATGTTAAAGTCACTAAATAGGTGTTTCTTTGTTATATCCATGAAATGATGGAACGTGAGGACCCAGCCGATTACTGAGGCTCTGGGGTAACTGAAGAACTCCGTGGTAGTCTTTGTAAAATTTCTGGAAAGTAGAAAGAAACAGGATATCATAGAATCGTAGAATGGCTTGGGTTGGAAACACTTAAAGATAATCTAACTCCAACCCCCTGCCATAGGCAGGGATGCCACCCACTAGATCAGGTTGGCCAAACCCCATCCAGCCTGGTCTTGAACCCCTCCAGCAATGGGGCATCCACAGCTTCTCTTGGCAACCTGTTCCAGTGCCTCACCACCCTTCTACAGTGAAGAATTTCCTGCTAATGCCTAGTCTAAATCTATCCTCTTTTAGTGTAAGACCATTCCCCTTTGTCCTATCATTATCTACCCAAGTAAAGAATCCTTCTCCATCTTTTTTATAAGACACCTTTAAGCATTGAAAGGTGACAATGAGGTCTCCCAAGGAGACCTCATGATGAGTCCATCTGAAGCCTGCACACAACAGTTCAGAAATAGCTAAGCAAGGATACTCATATGCCACGAAAATATGTGTGCTTCATATTAATGAGTAATGAAGCTAGTTCTGCAACAGTCCTGAAAATCAGTTGTTGCTCTATTTAATTTATTTCTGTTGTAAAAAGAGCTTTAGGCTTAATACCCATCACACCAGCAACTGGACAGGGACTAAGAAAAAATATCTGGTCTGCTTTCCAAGGTCTTTCCTCAGGGTAAAATGAGTAGCCTGAAAGACATGGATGGCTTAGGTTAGGAATGCGGAGAGTAAAAAGACAAAATCCAAGCACTGTCATGATGGCAGTCAACAGTTCTTCATGCCCACTGGGGATAGGAAAAGAAGAACTCAATTAATCTGTTCTGAAAAAAAAAATGCTGCTGCAAAGAGTAAACTTTTAAAAATAGAGAGAATCTAGCACTGGATAAAGCTACCTATGGATGTTGGAGAAAGACCTTTACTAGAAGATTTTAAGACAGCCATCTGTTATAAATGGTCCAGTATAGTCATTCCTCTTCCAAGTGAGACAATGTCTTTAGTGGATCTCTTGATATCCCTCCAGCCAAGACACTTGGAAAACAAGTTGTAGATAAATAGGGCAGCTTCAGAGACAGGATATATGTCCAAAGTATTTGTACAGTGACTCTGCAGCAGTTGAGGTAAGCATTTGAATGGTTATTCGTTATTGTTCTATTTGTTATTCAGATAATTTTGGTACTGGAGAGCTGGTACTAACCTATAGGCTTCAGCTGCCCGACATTTTCTATTAGATAAGATTTTATGTGTTTTCTCTAAAAAGCAATTCAATTATTTGCAAAATAACTTCACTAGTCTATGCGTAAAACCCCATAAGCTAGAGAAGTCTCTTTTTTTGTCCTATGAAATTTCACTGAGGCTAGGCAATGAGTTGGGAAAGGTGAATTGAAGCTCAAGAAAAAGATGTTATCCATCCTATTATATGTCTTTTTCAACAAGAAGTAATGACGTAAAATACCCTGCAGGGTTAGGTCCACACTAGTCTCTGAGAAAGCCAAAAGTTGCCAGGGCAGACATAGCCAAAAAGAAGAAGAAAACCAAGTGTGTTAAATCTGTGTCTGTGTGTGTAAGAGAGAAATCACGCCTACTAGATTTGCAGGTGAATATATATATCTACATATACATATATATACCATATATATACACATATATCTACATATACATACACACTGCCAGTCAAGTTGCAGCTGTATTTCATTCACTTACATAGCTATATAACATTAATTTATAAAGTTCTGTCTGATTTACTTAACAAAGTAACACAAAGCTAACAGACTTAGTCAATTTGATATTTAAAATAATCTCATAGTAAGTGATTATATCAGATGAAAATATATTTCCTTCATATATTCACACCAAGAAAAAAAAATGGAATTCAGAGATCACAGAAAATTAACATGAAAGGCTTACAAAATCATCTACAGTATATCATAAATGCAGTTAATCTTCTCACAATGTTTTCCAGTTCTTTCCTTCATCCTAACTGTATTATTGCTCATATAATATTTCATTCCATTGTGAAACTTGTTTTCTTGTCTGGAATGAAGTTGCTGGCAATCGTCACCATCTTTATTTCTTACAAGAACATTTGCAGCTAAAACCCCTTTACAAATACCTCTTTACAATGATAAAGTGACAAAGTCTAGAAAAGAGCAATCTCAAATTCAGCACTGGAACTATGAGACCAGTTACAGTCAATTCAGCAAACACCAACATCTCATGCTATATTTTCCACTGTGTTTGATTTATAACTGTTTATGAGGTTTTTCAAGACTATTTCAGACTATTTCACCAATTTCAAATATTTTATGTATACCTATATATATGGTCATTAAAGGTATGATCTGCACAATACCTTCATGAGGACTCTGGCGACATTTTTGCAAAGTTATTGATCAAATAATGGTAATAGGTAGTAGCCGTGACTGTAACAGAGTAGCAATGAATACCACACAATAAGAAGAGGTAATATTAAAGAAGAGTATTAGTGGCCACTGAACAGTGATATTCTAAACCTAATTAAATACTAAAGTGAATATAATTTACAGCTTTGGTTCATTGCAGCCTGGTTTTGAACCGATTTTCAGAGTAGTGGATTTCCTTTAAAAAAATTATTTGTTTTTGAGTAAAGAAGTCAAAGTTAGCACACTGCCAGGTTTCAGAGGAAGCTAAATAGACCTAACTAATAAGAAGTGTCCCTTTGGGTGGCCTGGAAATACAGACAGTGAAACAGGAAAAGGAAAAGCTGTTCACAGACTGTTTATAAAAAGCATGGGGAAAAAAAAGAAAAAAGAAAAAAAAAGAAAAAAAAAGCACTATAAATGTTCTAAGCATTATTCCAGTTGCAACATCAGTCTGAGGGTGGGGGGAGGGAATGGGGGCGGTGAATGGTCCCTGCAGGATGCAAATCATCCACAAAAAAAAGTGTGGGATTTGCTAACTGCAAATTAAAACCAGATAAATTGATTATCAGGGGACAGCATTCAGAATTCTACTCTGCTGAGTGAAAGAGCCATAAAAGCTGCTCTGTTTCTCACAGAGAAACAGTCCAAATCGGGGCCAAAGCGTGAGCTTCAGATCACTCCAATTTCTAATAATGCAGATAAAAAAATAACTGGAGATATGTTCCTGCATGTTTGGTTCATCTAGAAACATACACCCAGTTTGCCACACTATCTTAGTGTAATGAAATATTTCTTGCCTAGGATATGTGAGGTAGAGACATGCCATTACCCCAGCTGCAAGGTCAGAAACACCGAAACACAGAGACTATTGATACCTGAACAGTCTCCATCACCTCACTCACTTTTTTTTCCATTTTTACATTTCCATAACTGCAAGATCACCCTTAGCTCCTAGCTAGCTTCCACACTCTCCTAAGCCTTCTTGCCATGATGGACATGTTTATGCCTGAGCAATCAGTCTTTCCCTTTTCTAGACATTCACAGAAAGGGTCATCATCAGTCAAATCAGTGAAGAATAATGACTTGGGGAGTTTATTGATTGATGGGGAACAGACAAGCTAAGGAAAAACGGAGTATGGCTCTGATGCTGCATGGTCTTCTTGCTGTTTTTTCACCACAGAAGAGGCAGAATAACAGGAAGGGCTGTGACAGCCTTGGTATCACACCATGCCATAGACAAGCACTGTCTGTGACCCAGGGGAACTTGACTCTGCCTCCCTCAGGAGTCTTCTGGCACCAAGCTCTGCAATCTGGGCTTGGTCAGGGTGGGAAGGAAAATTAGTCCCATTTGTTTGGCTCTAGACAATGTTAGAATAAACTGCTGGTCAGCCTGTGAGTTTAAGTGCAGATGTGCATCAGCCCATTTGTTACAGAGAGCCAAACAAATGACTTTTTTTTTTTTTTTTTTAATACAGAACAAAACCTCCGGAAAGATAGAAATTGCCCACAAAAAAAGCTATCGGTGACCTTTGTGGCACACTGACTGATCTCTGAAAAACAAATAGTTTCATGCACAGCAAGTACAGATGAAACCTGATTCGCTACAGCTTTTTGTCCTGGGGTTGCTCAGTAATGCCCTGACTCTGGCTCTTCTCCATAGATTGTATTTACAACCATTTTGCCTCCTGATGCAAGATGCAGCCACCAGTGTGGTGAAGCTGAATCCAAAGCAGGACACGTGATGTCTGCACAGCTACAAAAGCACTGTGAGCTGAAAAAGGCCAGGTAACAAAGGTTATAACTCACAGTTCTATCAAATGTTGTTGGACCTGTAAAAATGGCTAAAAAAGTCACTGGAAGTGGAAATAACAATAGCAGCATGGCACAACTGAACTGAATTCTCTTAAGAAAGTGGGATGTACTTTCATGAGCTGCTGCAGTCCCTCTTTCTCTGAAGCGCATATAACTGTTACCTTAACTGTGTGGCTGTTTTAACTGCCTCTAAGGATTTCAGACTCCCATATCTGTGTCATATTATTTTGCACGCCACTGTTTTCTGTTGCAAAATGCACTTTCCTTTATGCTTTAATGATATGAAAGCCTGAAAAACTTGCTAAAAATTACAGATTATTGGCACTGAAATCATTATTTTAATTGAAACCATTCATGGCACAAAATATTGCTGGTTGCTCTCTACATTGCTTCTTCATTCAGGCACAATAACTTAATGCATACCAACACCAATTAGACTAGAACACAGAAATTAAATAATTCAGAGAAGGTTAGGATGATTATGGGAATGATAAATCTTTACTCTAAATCCCTAGTTCAAATTTAGCTCAGTGCTTGTTTATGCTGAGCCATAAGTGATGATCAGTGAAGTCACAAGGTATTTCTAGATCCTTTTAGAAAGAAAAGTGGGACAGTATTTTGGTTCTTTTTCTTTTAATATCTGCAAATATGAGATTGGTAGTTTTAGGTTATCCTGCTGGAGCTGACATGATGATAATGTCAGGAGCAATGTCAGGGGTTTATTACAAATGAAGACTAGATTTAATGTCTCACTCCTATCACAGAAAAAAAATATATATATATATGTATATGTATATGTTGCTACTTTTCTGTATCCATTTTGTGGCTAAGGAAAGGATTTCATTCTTTAGGCCTCACTCATGGTGTTTTCTAATACATCTAAAAAATACCCTCACGTTTAGACCCCCCAGGCATCCTGTTTTTCTAAGGCAACAGTCAGGTAGAATGGCCAGTAAGAAGGCAAGTCAGAGAGCTGCTAAGGACAATTTGATAATTTCTCCATTCAATATCTTGATTAAACAGACACTGGAAGAACTACAGACATGGAAAGCATCTGTGCCATGGGAAGAGGGAAGAAAAATATAGAAACATAGAATCTATAGAATCACAGAATGGTTTGGGTTGGTAGGGACCTTATAGATCATCTAGTTCTAAGTCTCCTGACATGGGCAGGGACACCTCTCATTAGACCAGATTGCCCAAAGCCCCATCCAGCCTGGTCTTAAGCCCTTCCAGGAATGCATCATCCACAGCTTCTCTAGGAAACCTGGTTCAGTGCCTCACCTCCCTCATAGGAAATAATTTCTTCCTAATATCTATAGAATTGTTGAATAATTATGTTGTTCATCTTCCCATCATTTTTTTCTGTGCTTAAAATGTGGTGCCTTTCTGCCTCCCTCTTTCTCCCAACCACCACTATCTTACCTTCTTCAAGTTAAACCGCTCAGTTCATTCATTTTATCTTGTAGAAACCTGATCACTCTCATTTATTTCATGTGTAATGTTTTCAGTAATTCTAAATCTTCTTACCTACTGCTGGGTAGAACACAAGTACAATTGTACTTGTCTTGCTTTGTACAGTATACTCTCGTGCTTACGTACATTGTACATGTCTTATTGTACATGTCTTGCTTTGTACAGTATACTCTCATGCTTATTTTTCCGCAGTGATATGATACTGACACTCCTGTCCAGCTCAGGATCCACCATAACCCCAAGATGCAAGAAATGCAATTTCAGCAGCTGGCCTCATCCTTTATTTATGCAATTCTTTAAGACTAAGCTTTGCATTTGTACTGAAAAAATCCTTTCCTGATCTCTCTGACTCTATCATCATTTTTTCAAGTTCCATTTGGATTCTAAACCCCGTCCCATGATCTGACTGCTTTGCACTGTTTTTGAAAGGCATGTGAGAAAACCCTTAAACAAACACAGGATGAACAATAAAAACAAAGCCATCTTAACATGAGTCTTGGGAACTTGATTTACCACCACTACAATTAAAATGTCCATCAGCTTTATTTTGCTTTAATTTGTATCCCAGACTTGAACAGTGTTGTACAGCATAGACAAGAAAGTGCATTTTGGATAGCTAAGTACAACACTACCTATAATGAAAATGAAACAAAAACAAACAGACAAAAAAAAAAGAAAGAAAAAAAAAAAAAGGCTTCCTTATAATACAGAACTGATTTGTTGGGGAGAAGCCACTTGCAGAAAAAACATTTTTTAAATTAACCTTGGTTCACTAGTTCCAGGATGTCCATTGAACAAGGTAACTGGATAAAACATGATTACTCAGTTCATTATTTGGCATTGTTTTCTAGACCAACAGAGAGAGAGAAGTTTTTACAGTTTGATGGCTGCTGCTTAGTTGAGTGAAAATCTCTAACAGGTGAAAAAACACCATTTCCATCTACTGTCAAAGCTGTTCTGAACTTCTGATGAACAGGCCAGTGGGTTTAGTACTAGACCAGAGAAGAGAGACACCTGATTTCTTTCACTGGCTGCTTTCAAGTTGCACAGCTAAATGCATTTTAGAAGCATCCTGGTTTGGAAAAACTTAATATTTAAATCTCTATTATGCAACTACCTTCAGTACAATTTTAGAAGCACTGAGCTGCTACATTTTCAGTAGTCATGGTGGATGTACAGCTGATTTGAAAGTAAGAGGAATCATCAGCTGGATCTAGAGACTCAAACACTCAATATAATAAGATGCTTCCAAATGTTTTATGTGAGGGATGTATTGCAAATCATATAGAAATAGCTAAGTGTTGGCTACTTTGAAAATGCTGGCCATAACATCCTGTGATTTTCTTTATTTTTTTTAATAAAAATAATGGAGAAATTATGCTGATAATATCAGCTGCTCCCCCAAATAACAAATGTGACTATATGTATTGGATTTATATGGCAAGGTTTTGGTAGCAGGGGACTGTAGGGGTTATGTCTGTGAGAAGAATCCAGAAGCTGCACAATGTTAGATAAAGGGCAGTTTCAGCCGGCTCCAAAAGGACCCGCTGCTGCCCAGACCTGAGCTAGTGAACGATGTTGCTTACACCTCTGCGAGAGCAGATTGAAGAAAGGGGAAAAAAAAAAAAAAAAGAAAGAAAGAAAAAAAAAAACTGCTGCACAACAGCAGCTGGGAGAGAGGAGTGAGAACCAGCCCTGCAGCCCCCCAGGTGAGTGCAGCAGGAGGGCAGGAGGTGCTCCAGGCAGGCAGCAGCAGTTCCCCTGCGGCCTGTGGAGAGGCCCCTGGTGCAGCAGGCTGTCCCCCTGCAGCCCACGGGTCCCACACGGAGCAGATCTCCACGCTGCAGCCCGTGGAGGAGCCCCCGGTGGAGCAGGTGGATGTGGCCTGGAGGAGGCTGCGGCCCATGGAGAGCCCCCGCAGGAGCAGGCCCCGGGCCGGAGCTGCAGCCCGTGGAGAGGAGCCCACGCAGGAGCAGGGGGTCTGGGGGGAGCTGCCGCCCGTGGGGGACCCGTGCTGGAGCAGTTTGCTCCTGGGCGATGGACCCCGTGGTACGGAGCCGTGTGGGAGCAGGTCTTGAAGAGCTGCTGCCTGTGGGAAGCCAGCGGAGACGAAGCGTCAGGGAGTGACCGCAGCCCCCATTCCCCTTCACTGCTCAGGGGGAGGAGGTAGAAGAAGGTGGATGGGGGAAGGTGTTTTTGTTTTGCTTTTCGTTTCTCACTGCTATACCTTGTTAGTGATAGGCAGTAAATTACATTAATCTCCCTACTCTGAGGATATTTTGACTGTGACAATAATTGCTGAGTGATCTCCCTGACCTTATCTCAACCCTTGAGCCCTTTTCATTATATTTTCTCCCCTTTCCCTTTGAGGAGGGGGAGTGACGGAGCAGTTGTTTTACTTTGCACAGCTGAGTAAAACCACCACACTACAGAAACACATCAAAGGTCAAAATGGGTGATCACGATGCTTATATCTGTTCAAATAATTTCATTTACAAGTACAAGGAGAAGTAGCAGTAAAAATAATAATTAATAATAATAATAATAATAAAGGTGGCAAAACACTAAAGAAGCTTTTTCTCCTGGACAATGTAGTTAACATTTTGTAAACAGAATCTCATGACAGTTTCACAGAACCTGTGTGACTGTATACAACATGGCAGCTTCTTATTAAGAAGAACAGAAACTGGAGATCAGTTGGGAAACCTAAGTACTTTTTGCACCCAGAGTAACATCCCGAAAACCATGCACTTCCACCTTCTCTTAACTGTTAGACTACGCTTCCTAGAATGGAATTGCTTCCAACTTTCCTAAGTTATTTTGGCACATGATGTTTGCTTTCTTATTTATAAAACGCTACAGGTTCACACAGTGTATTTGCTTTGATTTTCCAAACATTGCTCTTTGTTTCCACATGATTATGACAAAACGTACTCCACAGGCAATATAGAAAGAAGTACCACAAAGGAGACTATGCATCAAAGTGGAAAGACACACCAAGACTTTATAATTAGAACATTCAGTGTGCCTCAGCTTCCCTCTATCCAGCCCCCCAGCTGCGTGGTGCTCACCCTGCTATCAACAGGAGATCCACAAAAGTGGTCATGTTGAACAGTCTTCTGCTTTTAAAATTCTCTTATACTGTGTTTCCTGTCTAAAAGGACTAGTGTTAAATTCAGTTTCGCCCTTTACTCTTCTGCAGATATGTTTATTAATGTTTTCCACCAGTGGAATATATATGGAATTTAAAACTTTATTCTTTTTACACACATACGAAAACATGGAACAGTCTCTCCTTCTTTCACACCAGTTTTGTAGATTTTACTACCTTTTCTCATTCATTTCTGATCATTTGAAATGAGGTGCACCCCACTTAATGCTGCCTGAGCTGCACTGGTGGCCAGTCATCTTGTAGCTGACAAGTCTTCTGCTACAAAGAAGATAAGTGGCTATCTCCTGTGAGTGATTTAGAGCAACCTTGGAGATATATATAAAGTATATGGGATAAATCAGTCAGTCTCCTGATAGCAACTCTTCTGAGTACACTGTCTGAACAGATAACGTTTCTGCAATGAGAGAGAAATATGAAATCTCCATGGACTACCATGGAATTATTCCTATGCGTAGGTTTTCTAGTGTACAGATACTTCAAATGAAGGTATGGGACAGAAATTATGATAACCTTTAATACAAAACAGTTAAACAAGCTTCATATTATTAATAGCTCATACATATATAACATCTTCACCTGTGATTATAAATTCCTCCTACTCATTAAGCAATGCATCTCATCATGATGTGCTGCAGCAGATGAAATTGTTCATGAAGTAGTTCGGAGGAAAATATCATTTTTAATTTTTTTTTTGTGTGTGTGTGTGTGTAGAAGTCTGCTGCAAGTTTGAAGTGTAGGGGTAAACTTCAGATCTTTGCTCAAACTGTAAAAGCTTATTTTTATTTCCCTCCTCCCAGAATTCAGACAATAGTTCTGTCTGGCCTCTCATTAAGCTACAGTCACACTGGATGAAAGGGACAGACATATGCAGTTGCATGGGAAGCAGACAGTACAGACAGTAGTCTGCTTGAATCTTTTCTGTGAGGAAGAGCTGAGAGGCTTGGAAATCTGAATGCCTCATTTTTATAAAGGTTTCATCCATCAATACACAAATACACATTTTGAAAAAATACATTTATAGAATCCATTTTCATTGTATACATTGTAAAATATTGATTTTGAAAAGCAGACGTTGCTCAACAGATGCATTCTCATGTAGCTTTTATGCTGAAGTGATCGAGTACTGTGTTCAGTTTTGGGCCTCTGGCTACAAGAAGGACGTCGAGGTGCTCGAGAGAGTCCAGAGAAGGGCGATGAGGCTGGTGAGGGGTCTGGAGAGCAAGTCTTACAAGGAGCAACTGAGGGAGCTGGGGTTGTTCAGCCTGGAAAAGAGGGGAGACCTTATTGCACTCTACAGGTACCTTAAAGGAGGCTGTAGCGAGGTGGGGGTTGGTCTGTTCTCCCACACGCCTGGTGACAGGACAAGGGGGAATGGGCTAAAGTCGTGCCAGGGGAGGTTTAGGTTGGATATTAGGAAGAACTTCTTTACTGAAAGGGTTGTTAGGCATTGGAATGGGCTGCCCAGGGAAGTGGTTGAGTCACCATCCCTGGATGTCTTTACAAGACGTTTAGATGTAGAGCTTAGTGATATGGTTTAGTGGAGGACTTGTTATTGTTAGGTCAGAGGTTGGACTTGGAGGTCTCTTCCAACCTAAATGATTCTGTGATTCTGTTCTGTGAACAAGATTATTTTTCACTTTCCTTCAGTAATCTAAAAACTAGTACCTACACACTAGTTACAGACAAGTTAAAAATGACATTCTAGTCATTTCCACCTGACAAATTACAATTGTGATTGATTTATACAGTACATGTCTGTTTCTGGTGGCTCTTAAAGATTAATAATTTTCACATCCCAGTGGAAGCTAATGGTATTGTAGGATCAGGATAAGGTATTAGGTTAAGAGTGTTTTCCTACTCGTAAACACAAAATCTAGGTAGCCTACAGATAACAGGATTTACTACATAATTTTAGAATGTATTTTTAGGATATTATTCTTCATGCTGAACAGCATATAGGCTAGCTTTTCCACATGATACTTTGTCACCTGGGGCTGTGTTCTCATCCTTAGGATTTTTGTCCTTCTGCCCCTCCATGCTCTTGTATACAGAAAACAGACCTCTAAAGCAAGGCAAGATCTTCTGATATCCATTGTTTACTAGTACCTAAAAATAAGAACAGTGCTAATCATACAGCTATTTAGGGACTTTATGTACAGTTTGTGAACATATCATTCAAATCAAATCATTCCGTTGACATTTTGTGCAAGATTAGATTACATTATACAGCCTTTATTAAATTATACATTATTACTTTACACATCCATTATACATCTCTCTTTAAAAGGAGAGCTGCTTCAGCCTTATTCATTTACTTATTGCCAGATTAGCACATATGGGAATAGATATGGAAATGGATCTTACAGTGGATGTAAAACCACCAGAATACTGTCAGAGTTTCATAAAAGTCTAACACCTTCTGCAAAAAATCCTTTGAACACAAAAAACTCACTTACATAAAAGTTTCTTTACACAGAATTCTAGTTGTATGTCAGTGTTTGCACGTGTTTGCATGTTTGCATGTTCATATATGTGTGTGTATGATTTCCATTAAATGAGTCCTTCGAGGTGAACACCTTTGGACACAGAGGGAGGAAAAAGTCTCCTCACCCGCGCCAGCCAGTCACTGAAGTAAGAACCTGCTCGTTCACACACCCACACATAGGCAGACCTGGCGCAAGGCCTGGACAGCTATTTCAGAAGCACACAGTTAACAGATAGATAAAAGGATCCTGGCACTGGTTCCTCTAGGATGGCTGTATCCTCAGCAATGACTTCATTTATGACCTCTTAAAATGAGTTAAAAAGACAAATTAGCTTGGCAATTAAATTTTTCTCTGATGGCAAAAAGAGGCAAGTCATTGCAGACAAGTTAGTCTGTCTATCTGATGTTTTCCTACGTATCTTTGCAAATTTTATATTTCTGCCATCTCCCCATGCAAGAACAAATGCCAGAATCCCATACAGCAATCCCATACAGTCCCAGGGGTATAATTACTCTCACCTTAGCTCATCTTGACTTATACAAGAGGCTTTCCAGCATCTGGGGTTATCAGACACCCAAGACTTCTCTCAGCTATGCATTCTACACCTAAGGCAAATGGAAGCTTGTCAGCAAGTCACTATGCCAGGTCTGCCCACATGCAGATATCTCCAGTAGCTCAGCAGCCAGTCTGACTAGCTTTCCAGCTCTTCTGTGCCCAACGGCATAAAAGAAGAGCCACGAGGCCTGAAGTTTTCAAAATTTTTGCTCTACTCTTCATGCAAGAATTTCCCAGCCTTAACAGCATCACTGTCACCAAGGTGTCACGCCAAAGGTTTGAAAGTTTGATATCTAAAAACAGTAGGCAGATTATTGCCCAGTACAGTGGGAACAGCTAGGACTGGAAATCTGGGTAGGCCCTTTCCTCATTTGGGTAAGGAATGACCAAAGATCTCATATTACAGTAAACTATCATGAATACATAAACTTCTGAAACGTGACATTTAGGGTGAATCTCTGGACAAAGTGAATGCCTGCTAATAAAGTTTTTAAACCAGGCGTCCTCACAAACCCAGAGTGGATGCATCTGGACATTAACTAGTTAGACAAGTGTCTGTACATGTCCTCAGCACAGCCACAATGCCTTTCTGCATTGTTTTATTTTGTTTTATTTGACAGTCTGTCCAAATCAATGCTGTGTAAATCATTTTGCTACCATAATGACATAAGAGCATAATTTCACCTGCCTTTTGATTAGATAACTTCCTTGCTCTTTGGAGACCACAAATGACACTGAAAGGGAGCACACAGTGAATTCCTTCTGCACTACTTCTGGCGCAACAGTAATATTTGCAGCATATTTCCTCTGCATTGTTTTTATTTTGTTTACTGGAACTCTACATCAAAAGAAAGAAAATAAGAACATATTTTGCAGTCCTGAAGTCAACAACCTGCCATTCCTCAAATTAGCATCTAATTGACGTATGCATGTACTATTTACGATGTCAATTGAACATCACTGCTCAGTGTTTTTCCTTTCCAGTTGACACCACAAAAGCTGCTGCACATTGTCAGAAAGCACTGTTTAATTAAACCACAGAGACAAGAAAAGCCACCTACAAACACGGTGCTTAATAAAAACATGAACATGAGAATTGTACTCCCTCACGGAAAGTGATAGAGAACAGCCCTTCACAGGGCTACAGGGTCATAGGGGGCAGGTGAAGTTGTGGATATACCTTGTAATTCCTCTGGTGTAAGATATATTTCTATTTTTTTATTACAGTAAAATTTTCTTTTTTTTTTTCTTCTGTAAAAAATTAGGGTTAGTATTAATGTTAAAGTCAGCCATGGCACATTATTACAAGCACTGTTAAAGGTATTGTATTTGTACTTCTTCAGCCAGTAAAGTGAGATACCATAGTGACTGGTGTCCATTAGAGAGACACACTTGTGCCTTCCTGGAAAGCAAGCACTCTTCCAGGTCCTATCTTACATGCCTCTGAAATACAAACCAAGATCTACCAGAACTGCTACTGATCCAAAGCTGAATTCTGCCTATCCTAGGCCAAGGCAGTGTAATTCTGGAGGGAAAGATGGACTGACATGAGTTGCAGATCTGTCTGAAGCAATTAGGAGCTTGGAATGCCTGCAGTATTTACTATGGGATGTATACCAGAGGAAAGAGTGCAGGTAAGACTGTTAAAAGAAGGATAATTAATGCCCTTTGTTGCCTGGCTCTGGTGTTTTTCTCAAAGAGCTTTTTTCTGTGTCCACAGCAGAAAATACTCAAATTGCAAATTGCCAGAAGCACAAGAAGGATTTGAAGTACTGAGCTTGTGAGACCAAGGCAACAAGGAGAAATAGAGGAGAATGGAGGAGAGAGTAACAACATAAAGAAAATGGATAAATAAGGTGAGAAAAGTCCAATAGGAAAACAGAGAATATGCTCTACTGAGCAGTCATAAACCAAGTCTCCCAGTCTCACTGAAGGTATCTGAGACTCTCATGGACTTAGCAGCACAGTAAACATTTAGCTAATTAGAGAACTTACTAACCGATCATTTGCTAGCCAGCCCACCTTTCTGACACTCGATTTGAGCTCAGGTTCTCTGTAAAAGCACATGCTAGCAGTTGTCTGCTTGTTTCACTGTCCTGTAGCTACTTCTCTTCTTTGTGTTAGCCCAATACCAATTGAGTTTTTGGTAATTAAGAAGGATTTTTCTTTTTATTGCCTTGAACTCCACAGTAAAAGAGCCAAAAGTCTGTTCCATTTCAGCCATGTAAATACGTGAAAGAAAATACAAGTTGCACAAGAAATCTAAATAGCTGAATGTTATTTGATATTCAAATCTCCCAGTAGTCAGTAATACATGCAGTTGCATCTTACCAAATATCTAACTGCATCTCTACTACTCTTGCATAATTCCCAACTATCATGATATCCTACATCTTCATTTGGGCTTTATCTTCAGAAACTTTTTAGAAATCTCTGCTGTGCAGTAATTCAAAGAAATCTCAGACAGCTGTCAGAACACCATTGCACAAGTCAGTATACAAATACAGTCAAAGACTCAAAAGATTACCGTCTAAGCAAACTGGCAGATATCCAGGCAAAATGAGGCCAGGCTGCAAATGATTTTACAAGGTAAAGCTGCATGAGATGCATCAGATCAAATTTTTGGCATCTTTGGGAAAAAAAAATGAAATGCAATTCTGTCCAATTCAGCAGGGTGGAGTAGCTCTACTTTTTTTTTTTTTTAAAAAAAAAAAAAAGGAAATTTCTCTTATACTCTAGCTTCCTGAAGTGCATATGCGACAAGGAGTTAATGCTTTCATAATACAGGAAGTGGTTAGAGTTTAAAAGTCTTTGCTTCACAACACGTAGCATCCTGCAACTGAAACTGCAGTCTTTAACTTAGGAACCCACTGTTATTTTCCACCAATGCTTTCTGGTACAAACCTAAGATACGTAGGTTTACAGTCTGCCTCCATTAAGACTTGTCTGTGTCTCATTTTGCTTCTTTTCTTAAGAAGCCACTATTACTTTAAAGGAAGATTTCTATTTTAGAAAAGTAAAGTTGCAATATAATTTGTCATAATAGAGCTATAATAATAATTAAAAATACAAGCAACATAAGTTGTCATAATAAAAACAGACAGAAACACATAAAGAAATGGGTTTTGGCGACTCCAGAACATGCTAACGTCATAAACTAAATTATACAGAGGAGCTAGCAATGTCCTCTCTTCAGCAGTATTAGAACAGCATGCTAGTCTTCAATAGTGTTGCTCCATTGATGTTTACAGCATGTTGATATTTTTCCTTTAATTACAAGACTAATCTTATGACATCAACACATCAGAATTCAATGAAATAAAGATAATAAAAGCATTTGTAATTGTTATAAAAGAGATAAGTAGTTTTAATTTGGGCATTAGATATGTATACACTTAAATAATAAGCTGCTTCATCTCTGTATAAAGTCAACGAGCATAGGTTGGTAGTCAGTAACTATGGAAACAAGGCCACTTAATTTAAAGGGATTTAGATAATTAACTTTAGATAGAAAACTGCAGCTGCAAAACTCTTTCTCATTAAAGCAGTTAAGTGTTTGCCTCTTTTTAAGCATATGTTTAAATTAAACTTGAGTGCACAATGTTTAGCACATACAGCCAGTATCTAAGGCTTGTACTTCATTATGCATGTTCAGCATCTGCCATAAACAGAGTTCATCTAATCCCTTTACAGAGCTGGCTTTGGTACCATTGTCCCTTCCAGCTAATTTACAATAACATAACTTCAGTGGAGTTACTCCAGATTTACTCCAGTGCAACTGAGAAGTCAGGTGCAGCATTAATAAAAGCAAAAATCAAGAGATGGAAACAGCTTGGAAATGCTCTGGTCAGGCTTTTGCAGTCTTCAGCAAGTGCTCAGTCCCTCTGCAGTGTTTCTCTTCCACCTAACCCCATTCATCCCTGTCCTGTTAACCTGCTCCCACCCTGTACTAACACAGTTGTATCTAGCTTTTGCTCTCCCTGCCTGCAAGTTTGACACTGCAGTCCCCACCTTCTCAGGGAGGAGGGCAAAAAGACAGAGATAGAATACCTCCATATTGTAGACAGCGTAAATTTTAAAATACAATATAAATCATAAAAGACGATACATGAAAGTGCACATAAAGTCATTAGCAAATAGCAGTTTATGGCTTAATTTACTGAGACGTCCGGTGAGGGACTGTAAATCTAATTTCTTAGGCACTGTTGCTTTTATTCTGGTAAAATTTACTTACTCTGTTAACTAAAATGAATTCCTTAAGATGCTACTGTTAGAGAATAGTGTATGTTAATGAATATAGACGTTGTGCAAGGAAGGTGAATTAATGTTCCCTCAGGAGTATTAACACCTGAAGATTTTATGTGTGCTATATAGCAGACAGTTGAAGGGAATTTTTTCCTTAATATGCTGAAGCACATGAATTTGAAGTGAGGGTTTTCTCATTAAAGTCTTTGAAAATTTATGTAATGGATTACTGACCGTTCAGCTAAACAGAATCATAGCTGTGAATTACAAATGAGAGTGAAGTCCAACTCCCAATTTACTTGCTCAGTAGCCAATGTGCCTACACTCAATGTGCATTTCCAAATGATGGACAGTGTTGACACGAATTCCAGCCCATGGCCATGTGGACTGCAGTGTAGTCTTTCTATCAGATCTTTCCTGCTGACTTCATACAATACGGATTGTAAGTACTACTTTACCCTATACCAGATAAATAAAAATAAAAATTAAATCAGCATTTACTATGAATTTCTGAGGACTGTTACAGTTCTAAAATATCACATGCCTCTTTTTAATGTCAGCAGAACAAAAACAAGTCAAGCTTTCTTCTAAAGCTTTTTAATGTAGCTAAAGTCTTCTTAGCTGGGAGCAACTGAATGAAAATGTTCACTTGTTCACATGTTGGTGAGAAGGCCTGCTTTTATTGTAGGCTCTGATTTGGGAAACCTAGAATTTATAAGCATTCCTTCTTAATAACTTATGTTCAGAGTTTTTCACCCAAAAATGTATAAATGTTTCTGCAGTTCAGGAAGCGTCACGCAACAGTCTTGTACATAACTATGTCCTTCTATGGTGGAAATGCTTTTCATGTGGTGTTGTTGTTTATAATGAAGTATTTGGAATCAGATATGTTTTATCAAAATTCTTGGGATCTGCAGAGACTTTACTTTTTCCTTTGGCTTTTGTTCCTGAACAATAGAAAAAAATACGTGTGGGAGTGTGCAGCTCTTTAGCAGCAAGGCAATAACACTCTGAGACGTTCTCATCTCCAACCCCATGCATGTGCTTTTATGGAAGTGATTATTTATCAGATGATTTAATTTCATCCAAACTACAGTTCTTATTTAACTGTGTCAGCCCCGTATGCAAATGCAGCCATGCAAACTGGGCGGATGCCCGAGGAGCTCTTTTCCAGCGAGGACACGTAGGTGCATGCCAGGTTAGAAACTCCCTTTTATGGTCTGAGGCACAATCATCTGCACAGCACCCGCTTGTGAAACACATCAGGGAGGAGGCAGGAGCTCAGAGTGGCTCAGCAAGTGCTAAATGGAATAGTTTTCTTTCATTCTAGAAGAGTCTCTGTGCCCCTGCCCACCCCAGGAACCCCAGTCCCGCAGCCTGCACCAGCCAAGCATCCCTGACCAACACCAGTTGATCATGGCAGTTTCACACTGCACTTAGCTCCCATATATCTGTCATTCCTCCTTTTCCTCTATCTCTTGCCTTTAACTAAACTGAACTGGGAAATGGTTTGCTGCACCTGTCTGTGAAGCTGGAAATCAATTTTATTTCAACCTATTCCTTGGAAAATTGTTCCTCTCCGGTGAAACCCCCTGAAGGGATGGAGGGATGCAGTTGGGGCAGCCTCTTCCCCACCAGCAAAGTTGTGTCTCTGTAAAGTAAGAAAGGAATAATTCATAAGTTAGCAGAGACAGGACAGGAGGATGTGCAACCCTGCAGTCCAGTAATCTGGGCTTTCACCACAAAGAGGGGGGTTCTGGGTCTTTGTCCCTGCTGCCAGGATGATCAGGAATTGTGCAAAAACACAGTAATAATTCCTGCAGCCCCAGAATCTTCTCTTCCCCCCTTTCCTCACCTAAAGGGTGTGAAAACCTGCATCAGAACACTCTGTTTCTCTGATCCTTCAGACCAAGAGAGGCTTTCCTGGGAAGAAATTACATTTTAACACCAACTGGAACATTGATTTTTTCTAACTTCAGCTACACTAACTGGCATATATATACCTTTTTCTGCTGTGCTGCCAGATAAACCGTCAAACCTTTTATTTTAACCTTGTCTTTCATGCTTTGAAATTAACATTTGTGAGACAGAATTTCCTCTTACGTTCCACCTGCCAGCCTACGGTGCACACCTCCATTCAGAGCATCTGGAGGATTTATTTTGTATCTATAATTTGGTTATATTTAAAAATATCTGAATATCTGAATATTTTTCATTCCTGAGAAACTTTGCAAAACTACCTAAAAATGTAGCTGCTGTTGTTTCTAATGACTGTTGTTTCCTAATAAGATTAGGTGGCCCATGTACAGCTTAAAAGCTTTTGTCATGCATTTAATAACTTGGTTTCAGTGTCAGTGTTTTAAACATTATTCCTCTGGTATTACACTGTGCCCAACCAGTGTGACAGGTTCCTGCGTGTGTTCACAGGACTTGTAATTCTTGTTCGTTTTTCTGGGTTTGCTCGGTTGCACTTTCCCTGCTCCTTTGGTGATCCAAGGAGTTTACAGATCTTTGACTCATCAATAAGTAATAGTGGTGCTTTCTGGAGAGCGCTGCAGCTACTTCTTGCCACTCACTGCCACCATGTTGTCATGAAGATCCAGGAGTGGAAGAGTTAACCTGACAGACAGTGTGTCCTTGGGGGTCAAATCTCAGAGAATATGAGACACCGACTTGGTATTTGGCTATTCTTGCTCGTCTTCATTCCATTCCTGAAATTCAAAGTCAGAGGAACTCAAAATCTCAAAACAAAATTATCCATTTTACTTTAAAATCACAGATAGATTATTATGAATAGGCAGAGAAAAGTTAAATACAAAGCTAAAATCCTTGCTTTTTTGGCATAGCCAGCATTAAGGGTGGGGCATTTTGGTTCTGACTCCTTTTTCTAGATTAGCATGAGTCAACCTACCAAATGCACATACTCCAGGCTCAGCAAGAACACATTACCAGTTCTAGATTCAATGTGTTACAAACTTGTTCTATAATTTTTAATGATTTTCTGTACAAAAATGTAAGCTAACATAAATCATTTCCATTCTGGTAATGGGATTTTTCTGGGGCGGTGAAGTCAATGATGGCTGTTGGCAACCGAATATGAAGTATATGTCTAAGCAGAGATTTAGGAACCTAGCTGAAATATTCTTCTACACAATTTTGGCCACATCACTTAAAATGTTTCAGGACAAAGCTTTACCTATGAACATTTGAATGTTTATTATTATTACTAAAAAAAAAAAAAAAAAAGGGCAATTGACTTCTGCACAAATCTGGTATTACTCGGCTATACAGTAGAACATATGATCACATCAGTGTTCATCATTTTATATTGAAACAGACCTCTTCCCATTTCATATGTTGAAAATATGTTGTACTGACTTGTCTTGTTCGCAAAGACAGCAGAATACAATAGGTCTTGAAAAGGGTGTCATAGCATTTTGTGATTTGTTTTAAATAGCTGTTTTTTATTTCTGGATGTTGCAAATGTTTGTCATTATCTAAAATAACTAACATGATTCGTTATCTTCCATGGGCCTGACAAAAAATTATATTTTCTGAAGAAGACTGGCATTTAATTAACTCATTAAAATGAGTTAAGATTCTCTGAAGTCAAAAAAAAAAAACAACAAAAAACAGAAAAAAAAAACACCACCACCTACCTCATCTGCTTTATGGGTATGCAAAAATAGGGGTAAAAAAGTCAAGTCTAAGGAGTAAGAGCTAGAGACAATGTCAGTAATCCAATATTGACTTCATAGGCCCAAATAATCTCACTGCCGGAATGGAATTGTTTGTATCACTTTACCATTTTATGCAGAAAATCATTAAAAATTATGGAACAAGGTTATATATCCAGAACTGGCAATGTGTTCTTGCTGAGCCTGGAGTATGTGCAGCTGGTAGGTTGACTCATGTTAATCTAGAAAAAGGAGTCAGAACCAAAAATATATATATATATATATATAAAACTTTTTTTTTTCCATTCACATAAGAGCAAATGTTTCACAAAGCTTTGACAGAGAGGCAGCTGTGTGATGGTTCAGGTGCTACTTGCAATGCTGGAAGGCCCAGACCTGACATCATTCCTGGCCTCATCCAGCACAGGTAGTATCTGCTATAGAGCTTCAAACTAAACTGCATCAGAAGTGTCCTGCAGATCAGGAAGACACTGAGTTCCTCTCCTTTTCCAGCATCAAATGAGACTATGGAAATTACACAAATTTTTTTTATGGCAAAATTTTTTTCCAGCTCTATCCAGGGTAAAGAAGGGAAAAGAAATAATAGAAATGAATATAGGGGACAACAAAGTGATTACAAAATTGCAGTAGATTCATCTCAAAGCAAGGAAAAGAGGAATTATCTTTAGGAAAAGAGGAATTATCTTTAGGCAGTTAACAGGAAGAAAAATATTTTTGTGTACATGTTCAAAGCTGAATCTTGAACCTCAAAAAGACCTGTACATAAATCAATGGGTGACTGGTTCTCCCCAAACACTCAAGAAGAATGGCAGTCCTGCTCCCAGCTTCATGTAGTTAATAGTAACATTTCTTGAGTTCCTATTATACGTTATCATTTTCAGCTTTGTTATTTTTATTAATAATCTCAGGCTGTGTACGTCAATCTCATCATTTCTAAGGCCAATGTAAGCGACAGAAATTGGCACAATATTAGTTTCGGGAAAGTAATTTTTTAACTGTTTTCTTTTAAAAACTCCTTATCTGTTGCTGTGTTCCAAGATGATCTCTAGTTATTCCTTGAAAATTAAATGGCCATAGATTACTTTCCAATGTATAAAACAGAAGAATCTTACAGCACATTTAGGTCACAGCATATCCACATTGCACGTGCCACACCATTTACAATAATGACAGTAGCATTTCTAAAGTCATACATTGTACACATATATATTTAAAACAAGCAGATTAATTTCATCTTCATTCCTGCAGTTCTCTAATATGCTATGTATTATGTATGCTATATTGATTTCAAGTTACTGTAATTGAAACATTGTCAGTAGCTGAAAAGCTAGAATGCAAATATAGAAACATGGAGTCATAGAATCATCAAGGCTGGAAAAGATCTTCAAAATCATCTGGTCCAACCATCACCCTAGTACCACTATCACCCACTAAACCATGTCCCTAAGCACCACATCGAACCTTTCCTTAAACACCCCTGGGGACGGTGACGCCACCACCTCCCTGGGCAACCCATTCCAATCCCTGACTGCTCTTTCTGAGAAGAAATGTCTCCTAATTTCTAACCTAAACCTCCCCTGGCGCAACGTGAAGCCATTCCCTCTAGTCCTATCACTAGTTCACTGCAAGAAGAGGCCAACCCCCAGCTTCCCACACCTTTCTTTCAGGCAGCTGTAGAGAGCAATAAGGTCTCCTCTGAGCCTCCTCTCCTCCAGACTAAACAACCCCGGTTCTCTCAGCCACTCCTCACAGGACTTGTGTAGCTTCATAACCTTTCTCTGGACATGCTCCGGTACTTCAATGTCCTTCTCGTACTGAGGGGCCCAAAATTGAACACAGTACTCGAGGTGCGGCCTCACCATATCCATGTATATCCACGTATATATCCATGTAAATATCCACATATAGATAAGCCTACAGAGAATATTGAGAGTAGATAAATGAATATGGTATAAAACTGAAGGCTTCTTGGATACTGCCCACCATTTGTAAATATTATCCATTTGGATGTCCTTAGAAACAGTAACATACAAAAAGCATCCAGAAATTTACAACTGGCATTATTCTTGTGTTTGAATAAACATTTCCTTTTCTAACCACAGTCCATTCATTTATTTGCTTATGCTTTATTTCCTTTGGAATCTCCAACTGTTATGGAAAAATCCAAAGCCAAAAGGGAGGCATGAGGAAAAAATGACAAAGTTTCCACTTAGCCCTCTGTCACTGGTATGGCATGTTGCAAACCTGTGGGTCTCCCTGGATCCACCACTGTCAGCAATATCAACAGTATCTGTGGTATTTGTAGCATACTGATAGGTATCTCAACATTAAAGGAAATATTTTTAAGGGAGTAATGTAGTCAAAACCAGCCCTGGTGTCATCTACTCTGCAAACAAGCCTAAAACTTGTATGTTTTCTCTCTTTCCCTAATCCCATGTGTCTCCTTCTCTTCCAGCTTTCACTAGTCTTTGGTAATAAGTTTGGTGGGGGAGGGTGGGAGGGGGAGGAGGGAGAGAGAAGGGGGAGTGGAATTTGCCATTAAGTCTGGGAAGGGAAAGTCTATGATTTGTCCAAACCTCCCTGGCAGAGATGCACTAGAAAGCCCTTCTTGGAAGTTTCTTGGCTAATGCAGGGTTGGGAGGTTTTTTCTCAAGGGAATTCACCTCATCCTATCCCATTTTATAAACTCGTCCATCCCAAATACTTGCAAAGAGTAAATGTGTTTGCATATATGTGTTTGTGTGTTTAATATGTTTTCTCATAGGAAGAAAAAAAATGTTTTTTCCAGCTTTCTCAAAACAATCTTCATCTCCTTCCCATGCATCATATCCTAAAAACAGCACAATGTGATGAACAGTTAGCTCACTCAGAAAAGTTCTCAAGAAGATAATAGAAATGCTTTTAATGTAATTTGGCTTCCCAGAGGATAATTCTACATGGACAGATGCTTTCTGAAGCCGGCTAGCCTAAAAATGAAATGCATCAGAAGCATCGAGAAAACTTGTTCCTCCATAGACTGAGCTCCATTATACTGTCTCCTGATCTTTACATATAGAATTTGCAGAATTATGGTCCAAACAAAGATTTTTTTTTGATAAATGTTCACTATTGTTTTAACACACTTTTTTTTTTTTTTCCAGTAAAATGTAAGGCAACAACACTTCTTGCAAATGTCTTGTAGAAGTTTTAGTCTTGGTACCAGTTATTATTGTTGCCGCAGCGATTGTGATTATCAAAGAGTGCTACCAAAAGCAGTAGCAGTGTTAGAAAAAAAAAAATAAAAAAATGTTAGGATGTCCAGAATGACTTTCACAGAGTGAGAATCAAGGCTTATGCAGGACAGATACCTAAGAAATACCTGATACCTAAGAAATCTTAGAAAGAGTGTGTTAAGAATGGGTATTTCAAAATATTTATATCTTTCTATGCTTCAGCAATGCTGTAGAACACCCAGTAGGACCTTACAAATTTGTTTTCGTTTGAAGGATAGCTTAGATTCCGGTGAAGTAGATGTGAAGTTATCATCTCCACTGTGATCTGAAGCTTTAGAGAGTGGTCACAGAAAGAGGTATTGGGTAGAGCAGGCAAATGCTCCTCATTGAAAAGTCAAAACTTTTTGAAAGTTTCTCTGCTGTGTGTTTGGAGCATTTTTTCATATTATCAGTGCTAACCCTGGATGAATTATTCTACCAAGTCCAGCAGGCAACACAGGAGAAGGTAGTGATGCATCATTCTGCACAAGTGTACTCATTAATTTCCTAAATTCCTGCGGGTGTTTCCACCTAACAAACACTTTGCTTCTGCAGGACTGGGAACACTGGCTTGACAGTTATCTTTTCTACTCTCCTCTGTTGGCAAATTGCTTTGCTATGACTTTTGGAGGTTAATACTAAAGATCTCAGCTTGTTAAAGGCTTCAGAAAATGTGTTACGCATAAAATGTTTTATGCATAAGGCTGTGATGAACAAGTGACTTTTCTGTTGCCTGAGTGCAAGGCATGAACTCTTCTGCTGTTGGGGCCACTTCCAGTCCCATATTACTGCTCCAGCTTGGACATTGTTAAGTAAAATATTATTATTGTCTGCACCAGATGCTGACTAGTGTTAAAGTCCTATTAGGTAAAATAAGCTAGCTTTGCAACTCAAAGCCCTTTGGTTACATAGACAAGTTCTCAGAGGCTAAAGGAGGCAGAGGAATGCTCCAAGGTCTGTGTTCCATAGATGATGGTATACTTTAGAAAATGGCATACTTACTCTGAAGGAAAACCCAATTATTTTGATCCGTAGCTTGTTTATCTTTTCTTGACCATGATGAAGAGAAATCTGAGTCATCTTTTTTGCCCTTTCACCCCAAACTTCCCTTTTTATTTACTGTTTATGACTATCCTAAATCTTATTTCATGTGATCTGCAAAGAACAATTCATGCAGTCCTCAGAAAGACCTATTGTTCAGGAGTTAGTGATAAAGTTTCCTGAGACTGGAAGAACATGCAATACATGGAATTTTTATTACAAGTAAGAAAAAAGTACAACAGTCCCATCAAACAGATGGATCAAATACAACCTACTTTAAATGAAAGCCCATAAACAAGGAAATCCGAGATTTTTACATTGCTAAGCTGTAAACCAGTTTTGTAGGAAGACATCAAAGTTTAAAGGTACAAAACATAAACATGCCCATGAATTCCAGGATAACCTTTGATCTCAGCTGACATCAGTAGTATGTTTGTCACTGAATGCCTTCAAGAAAAAAACAACTTTCCCACTTGTCTCGGAAAAATTTTTAGTACTGCCACTGTATCTGACAATGGTATGATAATACGGTGCATAGCTTTTTATGTTTGTTGTGGGGTTGTTGTATTTTTTTTTTTCCATTTTGAGTAGGGTAACAGTTAACTAGGTTTTCAGACATGGAAATCTTAAAGACCTTTCCAAAGAAAAGTTTGTGTCATCACATTCATAAAGCTGGGGAAATCTGAGGGTTGGGAAAGCGATGCCAGAACAGGAGTAAATTTTCATCCTGTTTCTTATGTGTGTTATGTTTCCCTGCACATACTGTGCGTTGATTCTTATTTGTCATCCATGTTAAGATAAGTAGAGGAGAAAGAAGTGATTGTAATCTACACCCAGGATGATTCACAGCTTCTTGCCACATGAAAAGAGAAGTATGCATAGAGGAAGAAGAAATAAGGTTTTCCACTTACAACGTTTCAAAGCTGTTGTTAAAAATGCAAGTATTTGGGGGTTTTAACTGTTTTTGTTTTTGTTTTTTTCTAGTAGCATAGTTGAATACTCTACAAAAGAGAAAATCTGGGTTATAAACAATACTTCTGTGAGGAGTTCTTCACATCAGAGTATCGGAAATGTTTTTTTACCCCAAGAATAATTATTACAAGCTTTTAAATGAAATTCACAGGTGACAGCAGATCAGGACAACAAGAAGAGCGACGTCACACAAAATATTGGGACAAGAGCGAAAGTCTGGCTCAATGCAAAGAGATATTTTTTTTCTCCATTACTTGGACTACACACAGCATTTCTGGCAGATAGTCTTAAGCAGTAGCACCTGTGTCAGAAGTCCATGAACAGCCAGACATCCACAGGTACATGCTAAATGGCTTGTTTAAGATCTTTGTTTTTAAACAAGATCACACACAATGATTTTAAAAATGGTGCCTGTCTTAAAAATTTCAGTCAGAGTTACCACTTTGCACATGTTTTTGGTAAGATCTTTGTGAAGATAAATAATGTCAAAGAGTATTTTCCTGCCCCCACTGAGAAACAAAATGTTTCTCAGTTAGGACACCTAAAATGGCAACTGTTCTGAAGGCTCTCTGACAGGAAAATCTAGAAAGGAAATCACAATAAAACTATGAAGATCGTTCCCAAATTAAACCTTGATACATTTATCTATATGCGTCTTCAGAGATGCCCTTAGAAATTTAACTTGTTTATGCACCTATTTGAAAGAAAAATAGATTCCGCAAAGGATACTTAAATTGCAAAGTCTTCTTATTTTATAACATATCCTTCCTGGTGACCATAAAACTATGTGTTGGGAATTGCAGAGTGTTTGAGAAGTATTGCACACTTCAGAGCTGGGCAGAGCTCATCAGGATTTAGGTGTGGTTAATATGAGCTAAAGTTTTCACATTTTGCAGCTCACAATCAGCTTCAGAACCTTCCACAGTTCATCTATAAGCTTACTTAATGGTTGACTGGCACTTAAAACAGCACAGATTTTTCTTTTTTTTTTTTTGTATTGTTTTACCCCCTGCAAATGTAAGAACCATTTGCCAAACTTCAGGGAAATCTGCAGGAGACAGCAGCACAGTATGTCAGCTTTTGCAGTAGTTGGCAAAAGCCAGGATATTCATCTGCTGTAAAGGCAGTTTTACAGAAATCCTGCAAGTTGCTACAATCAAGTTTGATTACAATACTAAGCAGCTGTAAGTTCACTCATAATTGACAGCAAACCCTGTCTCTTACTAAGTCAAGGTAAATAGCAATAAACTGTGTCTATATTAGGCTTAATTTGAGGTTTAGTTAGTTAATCTTTCTCTAACCTCACCCCATATTCCTAGAATAGACTTAACAGCAAAAGTCTTTAAAAAACTTGTACAGGATTGTGACATACAAACCAGCAATTTCACCAAGCTAGTATTTGCATGCAACACCTGCTTTTTAAATTTGTTTCATGAAAACTACTTTTAAAAAGTAAATAAAAAAAATAAAATAAAATAAAATAACTTACTTTATCATGCCTTGCAGCTATTTTTTAGTCAAATTTTACAGTTTACAAAAATTACTGAAGGGAGACATTTCAAAATATTAGAATATAAAAGAGCCATATAGCCCATAGTTCTATGTTTCACTTGGCTTCTTCAGCTTACAAATATTTTCGACGACCTGTGCTTTCTAGACTTGACTTAATAACCCCAAATATTTCAGGGTTGTCAACACTTCACTGGTGACTTATCTTGTCCATCTTGAATATCGTGAAATTCCTTAAGGGTTACTGAGATGCCACGCCAAGGGTGTTTCTGCTGCTGCCCTGTTCAGTCAGATCAGCCTTCACAGTGTAACAGGGAGCAGATTTATCATTGTGGGGAGAACCCATTGCCAGCATTGAAGCTATCTGAAAGGCAAATCAAACAAAAAAAATCCAAGGAATCAAGTAATGATTAATGCACAAGAGTTTCCATAAAAGTTCAAAAGATTTCGAAAGAAAGGACATATATAAGATCAATGCATTTACTGAAAATAGATCTGCCTTATCAGCAACTCCGTATAGGAATTGCTGCTTTTGTTTAAAATGTAGAGCAATGAAACACCATTGAAAATGTAAAACAGTATAAAATATCACTGCTATTGCTATTGACAAGGCCCTATTTCCATATCTCTGAAAATGTAAAAGGTCATTTCTTCAAAGATAGGAATGAAAATTACAATAAAAAGATCCCTGCAGCAAGAAAGCCCTATACTTTTTTCACAGCAGTTTGTAACTCTTTACTACTGCTTGCAATATTTTATATTATCAAAAGGCCTCAAGTCGTTAACTGAAATCCCTTGGCTTTTGTTGCAATTCAAGCAGCAGTTCCAGCCTTGAGGAACTGTCAGTCTAAGCAGACAACATAGAATCACAGAATCATTCAGGTCAGAAAAGACCTCTAAGATCATCTAGTACAACCTTTCGTACTGACAAGTCCACCACTAAACCATGCCACTAAGTTCTACATCTACACATTTCTTTAAGACCTCCAGGGATGGTGACTCAACCATTTCCCTGGGCAGCCTATTCCAATGCCCCACAACTCTTTCAGTAAAGAAATTTCTCATAATAGTCAACCTAAACCTCCCCTGGCAAAACTCGAGGCCATTTCCCCTCACCTTATCAATTGGTGCTTGGGAGAGGAGCCCAATTCCCACCTTGCTATAGCTTCCTTTAAGATAATTATAAAGCATGATAAGGTCTCCCCTGAGCCTTCTTTTTTCCAGGCTAAACAATCTCAGATCCCTAAGTTGATCCTTGTACAACTTGTTCTCTAGGCCCTTCACCACCTTCGTTGCCCTTCTTTGGGCATGGACCAAGGCTAAGGAGAAAGAAGTGATATTATTACTGATAGGTTAAGGGAAAAGACTTTCTAAATATTTTTAGGCCCTAAAACGTAATGATAAAAAACCTGCTTGGATTTGTAGATGCATATTTGTGTATAACTCGTACTGTCCATAACCACCTGCCCACAAAGGCATGACCAGAGGTGACCTGGCCAAAATTACAGACAGTGTCTATAGCAGAACCAGTTGTGACACCTTGATTTTTACAGTGTCAGTAAGCCTGAATCATTTCATTGCCTTACTGTTTGTTGACATTATTGTCCAGCAACTATGCATTGTATATTTGTATCGTTGTAATGTGGGTAAGTCCCATCTAGATCCTATCTTCAAAGGTACTTACATCTTCCTCTATCCCCAGCACCAGTCGGGGTTACAGCACCCCAAGAATTCAGTTCCCTTTTCACAAAAAAAAAAAAAAAAAAGGCTGAAGACTCCCTGTGTGCTTTGTTCTCTTGAACACTTGGGTCTAGTTATGACTGTTAGACATACTGAAAATCTATTCTTTCATGTGCAAGACAGCTATCCTAAGCAAATGAATGAGTTTAGGAGATGTATATATTCACGGAGTCAGTGAAGAGAGTGACTAGGAAGACTAGGAAGAAAGCTGTGGAATCTAAAGAGGAGTGGCAAACCAGAAGTGCCACAGTTCATAGATATTTTATTTGTAGTTTTTGTGGTTACGGGGATGAAGAAAACCTAATTCAAGGCTGAAAGTTAGAGAATGGACAAGAAAGCCAATACTTCAGGTTTTGAAATGTTTTGAAAACTAAAATTACATTTGAAATCTATATTTTTCAGGGGAAAAATTCAAGAGCAGTTTTTTGTTGTTGGTTGTGGTCGTGGTGGTTTGTTAGTTTTAATAAGCATAACCAGGATAATATTTCACTTAATCTAAAGTAATTCATATTTTACAGGATATTTTACATCTGCATAGGAAAAATAATAAAGCTCTCAGTGATAGTTTGGGTGGGTATTTTCCTATTCTATTTCCATTTTTTGTTGCTTTTGAAGAGGTTCTCTGAACTTGCAAACAAGCCTGTGAACGAAGGAAAACCATCTGAACTGGTTTGCTTTGCAGTTATATTTATCTCGTAACCGTAACTCAAGCTCCCTGCTAACCTGCACAGTCGTATCTCCTGTAGCCTCTAGCAATGAAGCCTGCTACTCTGGTTTTCAAAGGTCAAGCTGAAGTATTTTACATATTTGCTTTAATATGGGCATTTCAGCTCAGGCATTTAGGGAATGATGCTCAGAGGTCTTCCAGCAACACTTCTACACCCTGAGAAGGATTAGTGATGAAACAATGCTGATGAGATTTACAGGTATGATCCAGGCAGAAAGAAACACAGGAGTTATTCACAAAATCAACAATGTTGTTGCCCCTGTAGAAAACCTATGTTGGAAGTAACCCATACTGCACAGAGTAGGTAAGGAAGGCACTTATGAACCACCAGTAGGTTGCTACCTTTTGCAGCTACCTACCTGGCCTGTGACAAATAGTGACTGAGTGCCCTTCTCCAAGCTCTGGATTTCCCACCCAGGCACAGAAAACTAGAAGCCATACCTTGGGCTAGTATATTTTGATCACTGTAACCTCACCTAGGGTCAAGTCTTACACACTGAATGGGCAAGATCAGAGCTACCTACAACAGACCAAGAATTCCTTTAGGCAGCATTTGGGCACCTACTTCCAAGAAAGCATCCAGGCAGCACCCTTTCCAGCACTGACCAAGCCTGGAACCTTTTCTAGTTCATACAACATCAAAATGAAGTATCAGTGCATGGTGAGAAGCATGCTCCTTCTTGGGGCTGGGTGACTAACACCCTCCTAAACTCTGTTGTGAGCAACAGTGCAGATAGGGAAGTGCCAAAATGTTGGGTTTTTATAGAGCCTCTTGACTGAAGCAAAAGATATATATTACTAACCATCAAAATAATAACAATGACAACAACAATAATAAAAAATTAATTAATTACCTCCATGCTCAAGATCTTGCATAGATAGTAATGCTTTAAAAACAGTTCCAGTTTCAATAGTACAATTCCAAATAAAAGACGGTCTGTAGAATTACACCTGTGTTTAGACATGGATTGGCAGTTATTAGTGGTCAGTGTTAAGTATCACCCTCCAAAATGCAGCTAAGGCAGTGCTAGTCTGCATAGCCTCCCCTATAAAGGAAGTCTTTTTCAGTCTTGCAGCACTTACACTGAGCATCAGGAGGGTGATCTTCTAATATCTTGTTCATTTTTAATCAATTCTTGGTTTCTAGCTCATTTGTTGCCCTGAGCATTATGTAGCATTACAGTTGGACCCACAGCAAATGGATTAATAAGTGTCATGTCCCAGTCAGACCAATTGCTTGTAAATTCTGAAATGTGCTGTTCCCAGGAACCTGTGGGAGATAATGCTGCTACCATCACACAACAGGATTCTGAAGAACTAGGAGTCTATAGCCAGATTCTAGGGAGCACATATTCACTGCAAAACAGCACTTTTGCATAAGGCCACTGCAGGAGGTCTTAAACAAGTGACATTAGAACAGGCTAGGCCCATAAATTTAAGGAGTAATCAGAATGTTTTTTTGCCATGTATATAAAACTAGAGCACACCTAGGGGAGACCTCAAGGGCGTTGCAGTGCAGCTTGCATTTCTGCAGTACCATGCAGAAAAGCGACCATAAACCCTGACAGCTGTTTTACCATATTGCAAAATAATCCTTTTTTCCAGTCAAGCCAATTGATTTGAATCCAGCATGATGCACACTTGGCTATATGTTCTACTCGTCAGACAGGCTCCTTTTCCTGTCTCCATAAAAGTCAGTATACTGGATTGTATGGTAGGATTCACACAGCCGAAGAATCCTCTTCCTTCTCAGGTGAGGCCTTTGCTGCAATAACCTTAATGCCCTCAGAGAGGCCACCTACAGATAAGTAAGGATGAGGCCATGAATGATTCATGTGTGAACCTTCCCATGACCACCTTATAAAGCAAGAGGATTAAGGACAGGAACCCTGTGACTCCATGAATCCAGGTCTGGAATGCACTCGCAATATCCTTGTTTGCCATGCTGTTAGCTCTTCTTCCTGCATGCCACATCCATCCCACACTGCTGTTAGGAGATTCAAAAAAAAAAATTATCACCAATTTAAAATTAGTACTGATTTAAGCCAGGCACAGTGCCGGTACCTATCATGCTTGACTGGCATACTTCTGCCCATATACATATAGATGTCTGCAAGCGTACATGCTATTCCAGGGTGTGGGCTAATGCTGAAGATTGTGTCACCCAACTGAAGTACTTTCTATTTGTCATTTAGCTGGAATTTCAACTACGATGGCAAAGGATGGAAGCCACACAGAAAGTACTGAGTCACCAGTTAACATTTTCATGCAGTTTTCTCTCATCCTAAGCCTCTCAAGGGGTATATTTACCTGTAAGAATCCCTGGACCCAATTCTTTACAATACTTTATTCCTAATTGTTTCTGTACTATCAACAGGGCTTTCCTTTTAAATAAAAGAAGATCTCTAAACTTTTAAAGCTCATTTAAGCTCAATGTGGTGCGTGTATAATAAAAACTAAATCAAGTACATTATCCAGTGAAAGGCTTCAGTGTCAGAAGAAAAACTGGGGAAGAAATGAAACATTAAGTCCAGTTTTACAGTGAACACACCCACCCCTGCCACACACACACACAGGGAGCATGTCCTTGTGCTTAAATATTTTCTTTTGGCTAGCTCTCAGCAGTTTATGGGGCTTGAGGAAGTATTCTCAGGCACCTGGCTGTTCCCACACATTGTGCAGGAAGTTTGAGAACCTAAGTACATCTGCATCCAGAATACCACTGTGGGACCCAGATGATGAAGTTAGCTACTTCGGCACCATATCTGTGGGTACCTTAATTTCATACTGGATCTAACCCAAAATTCTCAGCTGCAGAAAAAGGACATAACACAGTTAAAGCTAGAAAACTTAAACTGATTAATGCTGGCTACAGAACTGGTCCAAATGTTATAATGTAGCATCTAGAGCTTTCAGATTCCATTGAATTCAACAGACCTTGAATTGCAAATTATGTGCAAAGATTATTGTCAGGGGTACTTATGGAGACCCTTTTCCACTCTATTATTTAACACCATCATTAACATTTCAATATATTTTTTCTTTTCCAATATTTATTTCTTCCCCTTCCCATTTCTTTGTTTTTAAGCGTAGTTTCTGTCATATCTTATACTCTGTGGAACAATGACTATGTTTTTATCAGTTTTATGCAGTGAAAACTGCATGGTCCACTTGCCAAGTCAGTTCTGGCATTCTTGTAATGCCTCCCTAGAGTCATGGCTGGCACAAGGACTCAGCCAAGGGCTAACTTTCACCATCTCTATGCTGCAAAACAGAAAAAAAAAAAAAAACGTGCTCACGTTTTCTAAATGTTGAAGTAATCTAGCAGCACAGAAAGGGATTTGAGAAAAAATAATAGATAAATAAAACACTGGTAGATTAAGGTCCATTTTAGTGAGATGTCTATTTTTTTCTGTGCCTGTGTAAAAAGCTCACATGATACCTAGTCATGTGCTTGTCCTAAAGTGCGTGTTGCACATAAGAAGTGAAAGTCGTAATTTCTGCTGCAACATTTGCCTTCTGGGTGGGGAAGTCCCCAGACTTGTGCTGATGACTTTGCTCTCTGACTGCTTGCACTCTGGGACACTGCAGTCAGGCTTCTCTGGGCTAGCTTTAGGACATTGTTGTTCCTCCTTTAGATTTACATCATAGGAATAGGTCATGAATGACCTTGTGAAATATATGGTATGCTTACCCAAATCTTTTACTACACATAAGGAGTGACTGCCATCCATTTAATCAGTTGTAATCATTATGCTCAAGAGTTTTGCCCTAGGGTTGGGTGTGCTATATTTAAAAGACTTGATTGTCATACCTGAAGGGAACTGGCAAAGCTCACCACAAATTCACTCGCTGCTTTTACCCTTTCTTTGCAGGGAAATTAGCCTGTACCTAAGCCTGTGTTCATGTGAATAGATATGTTCTATAACAAAGCCTGTTCGAGTGAATATCTTTAAAGTCAGTACTAAATTACACTCCAAACAATAGCACAGGCCTCTCCTTAACTGATTTAACTGTGTAGTGAGTGAGTGGGTGGTGGAGAACAGAGTAGGAAAATTGAAGAAAGAATGCAGGATAAAGAGAAGGAGAAAAAGTTGAACCACTTGGGGTTAACAAAGTCAATAAAATGTGTAGATCTAGATCACGGAGATACATATTTGCTTCAGAGGAAACAGAGGTTCCCTACTACTCAGGTTTCAAACTGCCCTTCGCAGCTATGGTCATCCCAGGTGTGGGTTAGGTTCTTCAGTTTCAAGTGATTTTCCCTCCCTTGTTCCACTGTACACCTTCTATATATCACTGCAATCCTTTCTTCCACTCCCTGCAATTCCATACAGCCTAGACAAGGAGAGAGGCAAGGACACAATCGTCCTGCTTCATATATTACAGTAGACAATAAATCACACAGGCATATGATGGTGCACTCTGAAGGAGTAAACTGGTGAAGTCTGGATTTATCTCCACATCTACAACTATACCACCCAATCTGTCCCATCAGACGTATTTCATTGCATTTGAAGCAAGAAAGGGTTGGTTGCCAGGAGTTGTTCAGCAGCTTCAGCTCACAAGACTCAGGCTGTAGGAGTTATCAAGATGACTTTCTGCTGTTTTTGAAAACTTCACTTTCCTATCTTGCTTGCTTTCTGTTAACATGAGAAACAATAATACAGATTCTCTACCTAAGGGTAACATTGTTCATATGAAAATAAATGCTTCTTACAGGTCTCTGCTTGGCACTTCATAGTACCAAACAGCCCGGACAGACTGGCCAGGATAATTGTCAGTGCTGTAACAACAAGATTTGTAATAACACATAAATAGTTCTGCAAATAAGAAATTATGTCATAACACAATTGGCTTGGCTTTTGCACAAAGATCTGCACCTGAGATGAATCACTTCGGTGCGTAATCTAGTAACGTTCTCTCTTTTTGAAGTTGTGTTATATAAAAGCTTTTATGAGGCATGGCTAAGCCAGGAACACCATGAGGACTGAATGTCCATGACACCTCAGTGTATTATGCTCAACTGAGAATGTGCACAAGTAAAAACAACATACTGTATTCCAATTCTTACTTGCACCTAAGTGAACAATGTCATAATTAGCAAATGGTAACATCAGCGTGATTTTAACAGTAAGGGCTGTGTAGAGGTAGGGATGGGCAGAGCCCTTTGAACAGAATCAGAAAGCATGTCCGTATTGTGCAAGCGTGTGCAAAGCAGAGATCCTGAGCTAGCACATATCCAAACTGGTCTGTCTGCATGGCACAGCAGAGTGCCAGGTTACCAGCTCGTGTCCTGGAAACAGGATAGCAGCATCCGTGTGATACCACACCCAGGTAATGAGCTTGGCAGCACGGTGCTGACACGGCCATCCTGCTCCTGATTCCAGAGCTTCATTAGCTCAGGTGCACACGCAATGTGCTGCGATGTGCAGTAGGGATAGGACCTGAGTTATGTGGAGCTTTGTGCCAAGCACAAAATGGAGCCTCTGACTGAGTCAAGAAACGCAACCGATCCAGTATTGGTAGAAAAGGACAAATAGGTTACTTTGGACAAGGGAAGCCAGTGATAAAAGGTTAATAGAAGTCTTAGGATGGGGACATAATTCTACTCAGCAATAAGCCAGCACAAAATGTGTGCACATATATAGAAGCTAAGTAAGATATGGTCTTGCACTGTCTCTTTTCAGCAGGGTGAGCTTCATCCTTAAAGAACAATTAAGTGAAATCATCAATACCTCAGACTGTTTTAGGACATCACAATTCAACCGCTATGAGAAATTGGGGCTCTTTTATTCCCTTCCTTATTGCTTATTCTCAAATAAAGTATTTTCAATGCTACTTCTAAAAAAAATGCTTTAAAATGCCTCATATGAAAGATCTAAATTTTTAAATAGCATTTCAAAAGTTTCAGGCATCTTCGAACTCCTAATTATTTCCTGTGCAATGATGAGTATCTTGTTTTTATAAAACCTGAAAAATCTTACAAAAGCCTGCTGTAAAATGCTGTGGCAGAAGATAAACCCACTGGCTGGTGTGATTTTCCAAACAGATTAAAGCCGCGTTTAGATTATGGTACATCTTTATGGAAATGAATGCCGATGAATGATGGAATGCTTTGTAAAAAAATAATAATTAAAAAAAAGTGCAGCTGCCTCTGCGACAAAACTATTAGGAATATTAGTTCATCATTCCATACAAGAGGAAGAATTAAAATCCTCTTACCATTGGAGCTGGAGATCAAATAGCAATTTGCTGGCTGTAATTAATTCCATTAGTTGAGACAGAAATTTTATAACGTAACGACTAGATGTTTTGGTGTATTTACATTATGTTAAAATCAGTCCCTTCTATAGCATCACAGTGCGAATACAACTCAAAGCCTGATTTTTGTTCTTAGGTGTATAGGAATAAACATTCCTACAGATTTAACTGTCCCTGAAGATTAAAGAAGATACAGGGTCATACCATCTATTTTCTTTTTTGTAAGCCACTTTGAAGTATCAGGAACATCCAAGAGCTCAGTACAACTCACATTCCCTGTCTCCAGTCCAGCAAATGTAGTGTCAGAGCACTGAACTACTGTACCTACACATCAAAGATTACTTTCCTGCTGAGTGGGCTGCTCCCATTAAACTCCCTGACCCTTAACTCCCCTGAATACCTGGTAGGTATTCTTCCTACCAACCAGATGAAATTCCTATTTCCCTGCTAAGCTTCCTATGACTGAAATGAATCTACTGTAACTAAGACGTTGTGAAAGTCACAGTCACTGCATTTTCCATTTTCTCCATTAATGAAATCAAAGTATGGGATTTGGAATTATTTTTCTACCAAAAAAAAAAAAAATATATATATATATACATATATACACACACTCACACACACGTATATATATAAAAGAAAAAGAAGTTAGAGAGAGAGAAAGAGTGAGAAAGAGAGAAAGAAAAGGAAAAACAAAATCAAAAGGTCATCTTTCTGTCTACATTGCCTCTGATTTGTCAGTTCTTATGTTACTTCCTCCTGCCATCTGTTTATAACTTCCTTGTATGAACTGTCATACCACAAATTTATATGACCCACTTAACATGAATACAATTGCTTCAAAGATTGCATTACTAACTATCCTGGTTTTCTAGGTCATAAATTCAGAGCCTATTTTTACATTTGCCTTTGTCCTACATAGAAAAATGAACAGCCCACTTGAAGCAGTGCATGTAAATTACACAGATGACTGTAAATTGACTTCTGCCTAACCTGCAATCTTCCAGGGGAGTTCCAGAGCTCTGCATTACTTCCTTAAATGCAGCTTCTCTGTCTCCTTACTTAATATGCATAACCTAAGGAACATGTTGAGGGCAAGACAGAAGTCACAAGTCATTGCTGTAACCATAGCAGAGGACAGTGATCATGACATGCTCTAACCAATACAAATGGCTGATAAATCTGGCAAATCCAAAACCTCCACAGTCATGGGAAACTTTAGCACAACAAATTCTTCTGTTGACTGGTTCTAGACATTCGTACAGTTTCCATTATCAGTTTCAGTGCCATCTTCTCAAGTTTCCTTTTAGAGACCTTGTAGAAAATCTGGCTTGATATTAATCCATATTATTGAAATGTACTTTAAAGATGTTTTGTTTACTTTCCAAAACAGTATGTGATTGTGCTGTGCCTAGCAAATCAAAAGGAGTCTGCATGTCTGAGCTGTGCCTCAAATTCAGAAAGGATACCAAGTGCAGTCACATTAAGGCACATGATTTCCATCATATCATTACTGCATCACTAGATTAAAGCTGACATTACTGCATCTAGTACAGTGCACTTTGGGCAGTTGAAATGTTGTTTGTGTTTTTTTTATGGAATTCTATAACACCGTTTCCTAGTGGTCATGAGCTTCCAGTACACCCTTCTACTGCAGCAAGAGATTTTACAGTTTAGATAGTGTCCTTTTTCTGTAGCCTCACCTCCTATTTAGCACGGCAGAACTCAGCGTGGCTCAAAATAGACGTTGGTCAGCAACGCTTAGGTGAGTTACCCTAAGATAAACAGAAACTAGGCATAGCTCATTGCAAACACTTCAGGAAATGGGGTGTGAACAGCGTCTGCTTTCTATTTTGGTGGTTCTCTCTGTCACGAGTTGAGACACGGTGCTATGATTCAGTTTTATGCAGCAGGCCCTGCATATCCCTGGCAGAACAGGTAACTTTGAAGCAAACAGCACAGCACCAACAATACAATTATTTAAATAATTGTGGAACATCCTATCTTGTATTGGGCTGTACTGAACATGTTTTGCTACATAAATTCATTGTCTGTCATTCAGAAACAAATTCTCTCTTTGACTAACAGAGACTGTGAACTGCTTCTGTTTGCACATATGAGAATTACTACCCTGCCAGGTACCATTTTGGAATCTCATATGAAGATGCTGTCATTGCTCCTACTGAGGGGCCCTCTGATTAATCACTAGTCTCATTGGAATCGAGTTTAGGGAAAAATGAAACAGTTTTAAAGTTATCATGTTATGAGCAAGCACTTCAAAATCAAGCAATCTCACAGCTTTTTGAAACAGAACAGTTACATTCTAAATATATTAGTAGAAATAAAACAGCATTCAGTATTTGACTGCCCAAATGGAGACTGACTTGCTTCTGTATGCATACAAAGGAATCCTTTTATCTAAGGAAGGAAATATCAGCATTTCACCTGAAGTACTTGGGAGTCTGATTTTTAAAGTACTTTCCACAGAAATACGTCACAAAATCATTATGGTTGTGGTACAGTACAGACACACACATGCTCTCACCTAATAACACAAGAGCCACGGCATCTTCTGAAGGTTGTCCCATGCTTTCAACTGCTGTTCTCAGTCTGGGACTACACTGCAGAGCACGCATCAGCCTCTGCCCAAAAGAAGGAACAAACTAAGAGAAAATCCTAGAAAAATGAGAATGCCATTGTTTTTCTTTGCCAGAGAAACTCATATTCATCCTGATTTACCTCATAAGAAGTCCAAATGATCCTAATCGCTATCAGCAGAGTGGTTTAAAAACTCTGCAAATACAATTTTATATTGTAAAATTGTAACTCTGAATTTTATATGTTATAAATATATATAATATTTACAATAATTTTAAAATATTGTGGTTTTTTATTGTAAAATTGCTCATATTTTGTTGTATTCTCAATGATTTATATTGGCGTTTTATGACTCCTAGTGGGCCAATAACCAAGTATTTGTATCAGTAACATTTCCTGATTTTTGAAAATATTCATGTTCTTGTTTGGACACAAAATGAACTTCAGCTATACCATTGTGTATGCAACATACAGAGATTGTTTTTCAAGCAAGTTTCCCAAGGACAGTTTATTTATTTATTTATTTAAATATATGAAGTGGCAGACTGTAAATAATCTATCTGTAAATAATGCACCTCTACAAAAATATGTGCAAGATTACTAACTTATTTTAGAGCAGAAGTTTTTCAGAACTTCTTGTTGTACCTTCACTACAACATTTTTCTATTGCCAAAACTGCTTATTTTGCAAGTTTCAGTCTTGTGCTTATCTCTTCTCCCAGCATTTAAGAAAATGTCATACCTGACTTTTAGTTATTTTATCTGTTACGATCAGCCTTGCTTGTCCCTCCCACAAACAAAACCACTTTCAGGAAAAGATGATGTGGTTATTGTTCTGAACATTATTTCGTAAGTGTCATTACCACGTAGCATATGAAAGCCCAAATATGCTACAACAGGGGAATTTATTTATTTTTTAACGTGCACAGCAAACTTGAAGTTGGCTAACCTTTTTACTTTTTTTTTTCGTCTGATTACACTGGTCCAGTTGTAGTCCTGTTTTCAGAGTTTGAGTCTTTGAGAAATCATAGCACAGTAACAGCAGAACTGCATAAAACTTGGAAATTAAAATATCTTAAGACACATTTTATTCCAATTTATGTTAAAACATATACTTTCAGACTTTCCAGAAATGTGACATTCCCTACCAGGGTACCTTTTTCTAGCAAAACCAAGTAATTTCTGGATTTTTTTTCCAAAATCAAATGCCCTGGACTATGTGAGGAACCATGCACTCTTTGGTAACAGAGAATTGGGTACCTGAAAAAAGAGATGTCGCAAATTATTGTCTCTTGACTCTGATGACTAGAGCATGGCATCTATTATATAAATATGCAATATCAACATAAAAGCATATATTAAGTTATGATCCTTAGATTGTGTACAGTCAAAACAGACGGGAGTCCCTTCGGGCACAAACAAGTCATACTTGTGACCCCTTGTTTTCATATGGTATCATGCTTTGGAAAGTGTTAAGGTAGATATCTTGAGAACAAATAACTCTCTGATGAATCGAAAGAAAAGTCCAGGATGCCTTGACCCTTAACTTAATCAAGGAACTTAAAAAAAAAAAAAAAAAAAAAAACAGAAGGCCTAATTATACTCTCAGATATATTAACTTTGAAACCATATATTATAAATTTAATACTAATGGAATTATATGAGGTATGCTCAGCCTTGTTTTATTTAAAATACATGCTGATACATACTCATAGAAGAATAGAATGGTTTGGGTTGAAAGCGACCTTTAAGATCACCCAGTTCCAACCCCTCTGCAATGGGCAGGGACAACACCCACCAGATCAGGTTACTCAAAGCCCTGTCCAGCCTGGCCTTGAACATTTCCAGGGATGGGTCATCCCATTCTCTGGGCAGCCTGTTCCAGGGTATCACCACCCTCTGAGTAAATAATTTCCTCCTAATATCTAATCTAAATCTACCCTCTTCTAGCTTGAAAGATCTCTACATCTTTCACCTCATCGCTCTACTTCTTTTATATAAGCCCCCTTTACTGAAAGGTTGCAATGAGTTCTCCCTGGCACCTTCTCCAGGATGAATATCTCCAGCTCTCTCAGCCTTTCTTCATAGGAGAGGTGCTCCAGCCCCCTGATCATCTTCATTCTGTGATTCACAGCCCTCCTTGGGACCCGCTCTAACAGCCCCACATCCTTCTTGTGCTGGGGGCCCCAGACCAGGACGCAGCACTGCAGGTGGGGCCTCACAAGGGCAGAGCAGAGGGGCACCATCCCCTCCCTCCACCTGCTGCCCACCCCTCTGTTGGTGCAGCCCAGGACGCAGTTGGCCTTCTGGGCTGCAGGCACACACTGCTGGCTCATGTCGAGCTTTTTGTCCACCAGAGCCCCCAAGTCCTTCTCTGCAGGGCTGCTCTCAATGAGTTCTTCTGCCAGTCTGTGCTCATGTCTTGGATTACCCAGACCCAGGTGCAGCACCTTGCACTTGGACTTGTTGAACCTCATTAGGTTCATATTGGCACACTCAAGCTTGTCCAGGTCCCTTTGGATGGCATCCCTTCTTTCTGTTATATTGACTGCACCACTCAGCTTAGTGTCATCTGCAACCTTGCTGAGGGTGCACTCAATCCCACTGTCTGTGTCATTGATAAAGATATTAAACAGTACCCATCCCAGGATACACTCCTGAAGGACACCCTGCACATCAGGACAATGTCCCTGTACTCTTCCCAGGCCACATGTCCCTGCTTCCACTGCCTGTGCATTTCCTTCTTCTGCCTCAGTTAGACCAGCAGGTCCTTGCTCAGCCATCCCAGTTGCCTGCCCTCCCTGCCTGATTTCTTACACAAGGGGATGGAGAGATCTTCTGCTCTAAGAAATGCATCTTTAAAGAGCCGCCAGCTCTGTTCAGCTCCTTTGTCCCTAAGGACAGTGTCCTGCGGATCTCATCCACTAGGTCTTTAAACAGCTGGAATTTCGCTCTTTGGAAGTTCAGGGTCCTGACTTTGCTCTTTGTCAGGCCCATATTCCTCCAGATCACAAACTCAGACAGGGCCTGGTCACTCCAGCCCAGACTGCCTCCAATCTTAACCTCTTTAATGAGTTCATCTGCACTGATGAGCACCAGGTCCAGTAACTCTTCTACTCTGCTTTGTTTGTCTAATACCCAGGCCAGGATGTTATCCTCAATGTACTCCAGGCGTCTTGATCAGGCAGCCTGTAGCAGACCCCAGCCACAAGCTGCCTATAGTTTAAGTCTTTCACCCACAAGCTCTCAGCCTGTCTGTGGCTGTTTCTCAGAAGTAGCTCGTTACAATCAATCCATTCCCTAACATGGAGGGCAACACCCCCACCCTTCCTTCCCTGCCTATCTCTTTTGCAAAGCTTGTAGCCCTCAATTCCAGTGTTCCAGTTGTGTGATTCATCCCACCATGTTTCTGTGATAGCAATTAAGTCATAGTTTTCTAATTGCACTGTGGTTTTCAGCTCCTTGTCCTTGTTTCCCATGCTGTGTGCATTGGTGTAGAGGCACTTCAGCTGGGATATCAGTCACATCATCTTTTCAGAGGAGCCCTTCCAAATTTCTTCGGGACAGTTCAGGTATTTCCCTGTGGCTTCCTAAATTGTCGGTGTTCCCTAGATCTTTTCTGTCACTCAGAGGTACATCCCCTTTCTGCACCAAATCTAATCGAAAGCTATGCTAATAATAAAGCAGCAAGCTGGCTGGACGTACTTAGGTCTTATTCAAGATAAATTACTTAAGTCTTCAATGATAAACATACATTTGATAATAATAACGTCAAGCATAAGCACAGTTTAAGGCAAGTAGATGTTAATGTTAAATCTGTAACTTATAGAGCTATATAGACATTTATGTACACAAATGATCATCTAATTTACTTAGTTATTGCTTAAAGGAAACTAAATCTATTAGCTGCTGTTACAGCCTTATTATTGTGGGCATCATTTTGGCAATAAAGAGTTTGCCAATCAAATTTATTGTAGATCAATGGGGCATGATGACTGAATATACTTCAAAGATTTTTCCAAAGGTGTAATAAAACTCTGATTAAAGAAAGAGGAAAATTAATATTTTTCAAATAACTGACTCTATGACGAAGCTAATATCTATGAGATGACCTATATGACAGAGTTAAGATATTTATGTAAAAGATACATGAAAGTTATTTTAGATGATGTGTAAATTACCAATAAGAGATGGGAATTTGTGGGTTGAAGAAGTATCCACATCTATCTGAGGTGTTCAGGTAAAACACTTCTCTTAGATATGTTTAAATGTTTGTAATCAAATTGTTTCTTTTTTTTTTATTAAAATCTTTCTTAATTTGGTATGAAATTATTTTTTCACCTACTATTAGTCCATTTCATTGCTCAGTAACACTCAGTTAATAGAGACAAAAACTGTAGAACACCAATTTCATTTCATACAGACCACAGAATAGGCATCTGATGCAGGTGATATTCAATCATGCTGAATCATACATATATACCCACTTACAGTCTCTGTAACCCACTGCTAGATTCTTTAACTACATAATACTTTAAGCTATATAATTTTTAATAAATTGAGTACTTCACTTCTGTTATAATGTTGAACAGTCGCTTTCAGTTGGCTTGGCAATGCAACAGCTAAGGCTAAGTTAAATCATTGACAGTTTATGCAACAAGTAACAGTCTCCCTTCTATGTCAGCACTGCAGCTATAACAGTCTCTTCTGACACCAGCAATTTTTTCCACTATCTGCACCACTAAAACATGTTTTTCATCTGAACAGCAAGAAAAACTGTTTTTAAAACAAATATATTATAACCCCAACATCTGATAATATTATAATGCATACATTTTTGACATCTGTATGTAAAGTTACTTGTATGTAGCAGAAGGAGTTTTCAGTCATATAACTCAATTTTAAGTTTGCTTCTTAAAAAATTAATAAATAAATAGCTACACAACTAAGTATAACACAAGCAACATGAGACTGAAATATGTTTGGGTACAATCAGTGTCAGCCAGCAGCAGCTGGTACAACTTCAGGAAGCATGAACTATCACTGATATGGAATATTTTTTTAGTAGGAAGTGTTGACTTTTACCTCTTTCTGAAACAAGAACTTTTACCTTAAGTTTTTTTAAAACCTGTTATTGTAGATAATTCTCACAGAAATCACTATTTAGAGAAAGGGTGAATTCAGTGAAAAGTGTTGTGAAAAGGGACATTTGCTATGTCATTCCTATAGAAATGAAAACTGTATGGGCTGCTCTTAAAGGTCAAAATCTCTTCTCATTTACACCAATAAAAGTCAGAAATTATTTGAAAGACTAAGGAGCAATTGAGAGCTCCTTCCCCAAGACTGAAATAAAAGTGTGAGCTAAGTCAAGGATCTCACTCTTGATGATTGTTAATTCCCATTTAAAATGCAAGTGTTTTCAAAACCTGGGGTTAATGCAGTTCTGAAATTTTTGAAAGAAAGAATCATTTAATCAACACCCATACTCCTTTTTTTTTTTTTTGGCTAATGAGGAAAATATTGCTACTTTTTTCCAACAGTGAAATAAGCAATGACTTTCAAATATTCAACCTCCCTCCATGCCAGTATTCACTTCATTACTTCTTGTATTGTCAGGATAGGACACTACCTTTCACATCCCAAACAAGCTTTATAGCAAGATCTCAAGAAGATTTACACAAATCTCAAAGAATGGAGCAAGATATTTATATTTGCATTGGTCCTATAATTTGTGCTCCTGCTTTTATTATTGAAATGCTATTTGGGGGATTAATTTGTAGACTGCCACATTGCTGCAGACATTGAGAATGTAATAAAGCTTTTTAAGAAGCATTTGCAACTATGTATTACACTATCTGAAAGAGACAGGTAAGGATGGCTCTTCAATACTGAGATTTCTTTTCTGTTTATCTCTGCAGAATGTACATTTCCACTTCAGAATAGAGATGATGGAGTTATTTCAGTCCAAAAGAGACACCTTGGGACTGACCTGAAACAGTCTCCCAGTTTGACAGCAACACTTGAATAAATACTGTTAATATACACATCAGTTGAGCAGATGCAAATGATGATATCATCTAGATTGTATTTTCCAGGTTTCCTTAAGGAAAAGCAGACATTGATAATATCAAAATCTGGCTACTCAACATGCCCTATTTATGCTTTGTCCATTAGACCAGTTAAAGTCAAAAAAGAAAGGCTTTGAACCTGATTTCTGCCTACCAATACAGATTAAATGTTTTCTGTTATCTTCTTCGGGCTTGGGGGATATAGATTTGCTGTCAGTCACTGGGACACAGTGAAGTTGTTCTTCCAGAGATAAATTCCACACTTAACTAATTGCAAAATCTCTTTCTACACATAGGCATGTAGAGTATGAATTCAAGTATGCAAAACAAGGTCACACATTTCCTTTGAAAAAGAAAGGAAAGTGCTGCACAGCCTTTGCACAGCTGCCTTGTAGTTAGATCTCTTGTTCAAGAAGTAGCAGATATAGACTCAAGTCTAGGTTTGGGTATCTGAGAGCAGCATGGCAAAAAGTCCATGTGAAAATTAACCCACATCTGTGTTATTCTTCTGAGTCAAACAGGCTTACAAACAGATAAGCATGGGCTTTAAAGAATTTTTCTTTTACTATGTTGTTTGTTTTTTTTTTCCCCTCCTATTTGCATTATAGAAGGTGATTGCACCTTGATCTAAAGGTGCAGGCTTTGTTTTGCTTCTTCTAGGTAACAGCAACTTCTCTTAAATGCTGGCACTTTTAAACTTAAATTGTTAAATTTAAAGACTTATAAAACAGCTTCTGTTTGCTATAGCAAAATGCAGTAGTCTTTATTGTAATGCTCTACAATGTAGTTGGCACATAATGAATGCAGAAAACTTTCATTTGTAGACAACGTTGTCTATGTAGACATATACAACAGCAAATCTAGACATACACTACAGCACACTAGGAACACAGCAGCAGAGCAGACAGACCTTGGTTCTTATTACTGCTTCACATTTTTTAGATTAGGCAAGGCCCCAAGCTTTCTTCGATCAGTATGTTGTGGTTTGGGTCCTACCCTTGGTGACTAACATCTTGGTGGAACTATTTTCAGTCAAGGGATTATTTGTATACTCCCTCCTGAATACTGATCCTACCACATCCACTTTGTGTCACAGCCCCAAACAAAAAGAGGGGGACTGCTGCCAGCATTTTTCCTGTGATCTTTGCGTGAGCACCCTGGTCCAAAATGCTGCCCACTCACTCTTCCTGGCACTGAAAAACTGCTGTGGCAATTGTATAGGCATTGAAATGGCACCTTCACACACAAACCAAACACAGCTTCTGTTTCCTCATGCCTTATTTCCAACATCATCCCATCTGCCTGTTATTTTTCTGGGAAGAACCCTCTCAGCTTTCCCCTGCTGTTAAAGCACAAAGTAAATAAGAATTAATGCCTCTGTTAATAAGATGGCAAAGCATTCAACCCGCAACATTACTAGAGCCATTGGCAAGTAGACTAACTCAGGGGAAATAGGAAGAACACTCTCCTCCCATTTCAGAGATGAATTTAACCCTTCACTGGACTCTGAACTATCAGGATATACATTGTCATTTTAACATTCTACAGTCAATGACTGTAGCCACGCTGCAGTCCTCAGACTTTCCCACTCACGATGCATATGGGTCTCTGTTCAATGTGCTGATCTATGGTGAATCTGACTTTGAGGAATCTGCTTCTCCTTGTGCATTGCAGAGGAAACCAAGGGACAGTTTTAGCTTTGTACTCCACTGTGGAGATTGTGTGCCTAAACATCTAGCACTGCAAGCCTCAGCATTGCAACACTAAATTCCCTTTTGGATGTAGGCCTAATTTGCTGAACATCTCTTCAAGCCCGGAGTAGTATGTTGGTAATGAGTTTAGAAACACTGACCAAATTATGATGTCTGACAGATGCATAAAAATTTCTCTCCTTGGGAGAACAGTCTGAACTTTCGCATACAGAAGAAACCCTGGCATGCTTCCACCGTTTGGGATTTGGAGTCATACACAGATTTTTCTTCTGGGTTCAGAGAACTCAAAGTGGACCTGAAGAAGCTGTCTGTCCTCTAATTAGGGGTAGAGAAGTATATCCACTGTCCATGTTTATATGGACAAGGTAAAGGCAGAATATCATGCCTTGATTTAGGGCTGTAGGTGTTGTGCTACATAGATACTAACAGCAATGTAGCTTTGATGCACACTGCTGTCCTTGGCTGAGACAATTCTCTGTGGAGTATACTGGCTGCTGCAGATTTCATCTTTATCTATCTGCGTTTCTCTGTTATATATATATGCAAAGCCACAGGGCCTAACTTAGGGTTAGAATACAATCAGACAGCAGAATAAGGTGGCCTAAATTTTCCGCATCTTTCTGCAGACATCTACCAAAGGCGCATAAACCAGCACACTAGTTGCTCTCCATCCTCTGCACAGCCAAAAGGGCCAGCTAAGGGCACCTTCAGGAGATCAGTCAGATACTAAGTGGGATGAGTTATCTTCTCATGGTGCTTGCTTCTCTCCAATGATGAGATAAGAAGGCAACATTAAGTAAGCTCCTACTAGAGATGTCTCAGATAAGTGCCTCTGTTTAGATGGGATGAATCTGGGCTCATGTGCTATATCAGAAGAAGATGGCATTGCACCCAGCTCTAACATGGAAATACAGAATGTTATGCATAGTTTCTAAATTGGCACTGTGACACCTCCTTCCCCTCTGTAGCTCTGTGCTTAAGAACTTGAATGTGATTTATCCCACTGTAACAGTTGCCAAGTCCACAACCAGACTGTCTTAATTAAAAGCAACCGTATTAGATAAGGACAGGTAAAGACACATCAGATTAAAAAAAGAAAAAAAAATGGAAGAAATAATCTTAAATATGCCTCAGGTTAAAATTACTCTGAAAATTGCTAAGTCGGTGAAAAAATATTATGGATTTCATTTTTATTGTGCCTGTAATATGATGACAAAGTTTTAGTTCTTAGGTCCTTGTCTGATAAAAGTCACCTTCCTTTTGTCTGCCTGGTAATCCAAGTGCTTGGAGACATTTGTCCTTTGTAAGCTCCTCCTTTGCTAGCTACTTGAAACTGCATTTAACTCCACATTACTTCAGTGTTTCATACTGGCTAGCTTTCAAGAGCAATTCTAAGGATTCAGGAACATTTCCTCTAACCAAACCAAAGCTGTTGCATGAATAACTGATTGTTCTCTTTTTCCTTCCCTGAAAGTTGTTTTTTAATATAAACAAAATTTACTGAGAGACTTCCATGAAGAAAGTTAATTTAACAAGGCTCTGTAGGGACTGTGTTGGAGAAAGATACTCTGATATCCCTGGTGAAAGCTATGTGTATCTCCTAGGAAAAAGCAGTTACATGTGCTCATAAAGGAAGGGAATTCAAACATAGTATGCACCATGCATTCCTCACACTGGGGAGCAGGACCAGCTCTAGAAAAAGCAAAAGGCAGTCACCTAGGGCAGCTTTCTGTAGGGGCCTATCTATAGACATCTATGGACTTCTGTTTCTCCAAAATATTAGAAGAATTTTTCTTGCTCACTACTTAAATTACATGGTCTAAACCCTATTACCACCTAAGTCCATGAAGGTACACTTGTCCTAAAATTCTGATATGCTGCCTAAGTATAATTATGACCTTGAAGTAGAGCTTCTGAATTTCAGAAATAATACAAAAATCTGTGCTTAGCAGACAATTAAAATTTGAATATATGCAGCAGCAAGTTGTTCCCAGAGTTGCAATTAAATAGCTAACTGGATCAGGAGATTCTGTGAACAAGTTCTTCTGCTGAATCACATTGGGTTTCATCAGCATTTCATAACATACAGAGTTTCAGAAAACAATGTCGTCTGGGAAAATCTAGCTGAAGCTTACTGGCTGTCATAAAAAAAGAAAGGGGGGGGTGGGGTGGGGAGGGGAATCAGCCCTTCTAGAAAAGTTGGAATTTGCATGCAAAGAAAAAAAGGGTTGGCCTTTCTAGAAAGGTTGCATGCAAAGATAACTAACTATATTTCATATCAAAATGTTTTATGATTATAGAATGAAACAAATTTAAATATTACATAGGCAAATGCTTCTCTATTTTAATGACCCAACTTTGAGATTTATATGTATGTGAAATAAATATACATGCCATTATTACACTTAACCATAGCTATCCCTCGTCTCTTTATTTACTTATAATAACCTCAGTCCTAAACAGCAGGTTGAAAGGGCTGTCTTCCCATCTGTCGGTCAGGCTAATCTCACCAAATACTTGCCATATGAAAGGTACATATCCAGAATTGAGTGCTACCTTACTTAACAGGATACAGACTTCCGCAAGAACACATCCTACCTATCCAAGATACCTATCTTACAAAGGGAGGAATTGCCCTCTTTGGCCACAGACTGTGGAGAGAACCTGAAGTAATTTTGGACTGGATGACTAATTTGATGGTGACCAAGATGAATTCCCATCTATAAATGTAACTGGTAGAAAAAGAGGCCATAATTTTCATGTGATCATTAAAAAACAACAACAAAATTGCTATTTAGAAATTCAAAATAGTTGAAGAAACATGAAGAGATATTATTTGGATTGTGATATGCTAATGCTAAAAATGTCTTATTATTCTGTCATGCTTCTCCTCTTCAGGCATCTTGCATTTTTCTTCCTATCTGTTCCTCTGTAACTTCTCCACCTTTAGCTTATAACTCTGCTTCTCTGCAGCTGATATCAACTTGAGAAGCATTCTTATTTATACTTTCTGACTTTTCTGACCAACTTGGACTCTCAGCATACTTTATCTTCTCTTACTATGACTTATTTCAGTAAAGGTTTATTTCTTCTTTGGCAATAAATCTTAGTTCTCCTCTTGTTCTGACACCATTAGGATAATTTTCAGCAAAAGCTTTACCTTTGTGAGTAAACCCAGACAAATATTTCCATGCAATTTGATGAAAATAGGGACAGTAAACCGGACTGTTTGGGGCATGTTTTTACAACTGTATTTTGTTACAATTTATTTCTCTTCAGCTAATCCAAATGTAATTCAAATGCTGATGAAAGAATCTGTTCTCGCCATCTTTGTAAGATGTGCAGTGATAGCGCAGGAGGGAAGGGAGAGAGGGAAGGGGAGGGGCAACGAAAGGGAAACAACAACAACAACAAAGCAAAGAAACAAAAAACACAGTTCACTAAAGATGACTATCACAGCTGACATGATATGGTTTCAGAGAACTTTCCAAACCTACTGCAGTCCGCTTAAAAAAAAATATATATATATATATATTAAAAAAAGAGGGGTGAGGGGGATAAAAGCTTTTAGGTATCTCAAGAAAACATTTTAATTACAGAATTATTTGTTTAGTCAACTAACTTTCTGACAAAACTTATCAATAGGTGATCAACACACCAAAGTAAAAAACAATATAAATCAACAAAGACTCATGTAGAAGAAAGACACCAAATAAAATGAACAGCTGGTTTGTATTCTAATTTCTAATGATATCAAATACAGGCTGAGAAGTTGTGATGTGGGAAGCTTATTGTTTTGTTGTTGATGTTTTAATAAACAGTTCTTCTAGAGACTATATATCATTAGATCAAATTTTATCCAAATACAACAACCTAACCTGTTATTGCTAGAAAGAATGAAAATTCCCTTATTCTTTGTTTTGATAATGATCAAAAGCAAGCGAGGAGAATGGAGTACTCATATTTCAATTCTTGGTTAACTCTATAATATGGCTGAAAAGATTTTGCTTTTATTAAAAATAATTTAAGAAAATTAAAAAGAAGTAAAATTATAATTTTTAGGTAATAAATTGTGGTTATATGCAAATGAGAATTGATCTCTTGCATTTCATTCAAATAGCCAACATTTCAAAATTTTAAAACAAGGACATGAAAACTGATATAAATACTTGTAAATATATAAAAAACAGATGACTTAACAGCCACTTGTTCTTGTATTTATGTATTTAATATACAGTTATCTGCATAATGTTATTTTAAGAGCAGCCTAATAATGTCTTCCAGCAATCATGAAGCATGCAATTTAATTGACTACCAGCTCTGGTTCCATTTTTGTCTCTGACCGTGGAAATACAAAATTTTAAACAATATTAATAAAAAAAAAAAAAAACATACTTTTAGTTTTTTTCTGGTTTTTTTTTTTCTTTTCTTGTATAAACATATCTTGTCAACTGAAGATATTGTTATTCAAAAAGCACTTTCTGTATAATCTTAGCTCACCTCTGTGGGTTACATGGGACAAAGCAGTTTTCTTCTAGTTTCTCTCCTAACTGCTCAAAAAGTAAATATGTATAATTTGGTGAAAACAGGTTTCATTTGATTTTCAGCTGAGGAAAACTACAACTCTCCTGGTTGAGATTGTTTTGTAGGTTTTTTTAAACTTTCCTAAATGACTGCAAAATATTGGGAATAGTGTAATTTTGTCTTCTTATTAAATAATAAAAGAGGTTATTGCTTCCCTGAATTCTAAGTGCAAGTCTTGTGTCATTAATTAAAACAAGGCTGACTTTCTGTCCCAGCAACTTGCAAAACCACACAAACCTGCAAACAGGCACTGTGATGTGTACAAGTACAAAACTGCAAGGAACCACTCTGCATCTTTAAATGTTAAGCAGCCTTGCAATCCTGCTCTCAGAGTAAATTCAGTCCTCTAAGCAATGCCATCTGGCAAGTATGGAGACAATTGACAATATTTGCTCATAAAACTGAGCTCAGTTCCCCGCTTCCTTGTTTCTCAGGCCCTGACTTACTATTTTCCCTACAGCTGAAATACATCAGCCGACTGAAATTCTGGGCCAGATTCTGAATCCTGCTGAGATTTCTTAAGTAGCTTCTTGGCAACTGCAGTGGAAGAGGAGGAAGAGGTGGTGGTGGAAACATGGATTAGGGAACAGGGAGCAGAGCAAGGGCCAGCAGCAGTAGGATGACTGCAAAGTCTGTAAGAAGGCTGCTGTCTATGGTATTAGGTTCTGCAGCCCCACAGTTGTGGTGAAAGAAGCAGCCTTATCTCTTTTAATCAGGGTGTAATGTTGCAAGTGCCTGTGGTACAACTGATAATGTTTAGGTTTGCATATTATAAATAAATAAATAAATATCTTATTCTATTCGAAAGTCAGGATCTACAGCAGTTGACAGTAAGATAAACAGCATTCATTCAGATGAGATCCTCTTGTGACAGTGGAGTTACAAAGCTACCATAGATGTATGAGTTGTTTTATTAACAACTTGTGAACCTACATCAGAGTAAAGTTAAGAGAGTTTCACAGTTTCGGGGAAATATAACTGCTTATTATCCTCCTGCCATTCACTCTACCACTGGAAGCCCTCCAGTGGACACAAATCTAACAAAACATAGGGAAATAGAAACATCTGCAATTACAAAAAAAAAAAAAAAAGACAACCAAAAAAAAAAAAAGCATTCTTCATAGTCTAGCAAGACAGTATACCCTGAGAAAAGCCAACGATGCCACAAATGAAAAATCATGCAATCATAACTAATATTCCACTGCCACTGCACAAAAGGCTTAGGTTATTGCACTTTTATTCTGAATAACAAATCTGAAAGCTTTATCATGCCTTATTCACACCAACACTGCACTGATCCTGCATTCATTACACCATACAAAATGACATGCTTCCATGTCCTTGTCTGATGACAAATTACTTTGAATAACTATTGCCAAAAGCTGAAAATTCAAAGCTCATGTTGAACACTTGTCAAATAATATGTTAGCACTTTTTTTCACCCCTTTATGCTTTCACAACCTTGAGAACCAGAAGCGTTCTTTCATGAAATGAGCTGAGATTCTAATACCATACAATGATTTAAAATTAAGACCTGCAGAAAAATAAATATGAGAATCTTGATATCTTAAGACAATCTGTGAAAACTACGCAACATGAGATTTTATTACTATTATTATGAATCTTCTGTTTCAGTTGAAAGTACAGTATAAGGCTTTGCAGTAAACATAGAACTGCTCATTAAGACACCCAAAATATGTAACACTGAATAATCAGACTGGTAATGTAATTGCATAGGATGGCTTACTCGCATTTTTTGTATGGATTTACTGACCCAGCTTAACAGGGGTACAGGAAGAACAAGTGGGAAAGCAGAACAATACATTTAGACAACCAGTCTCATCTATCAGACACTAGCTCTCTTGCAAGTTTTATCTCTATGTTTGGTCAGATCTTGAAACCTGAAGATATACATTGATGAGATCTAAATTCATTCAATATCTTATTATTAGTGTTTAATTTTCAGAAAGTTAACTCCTAGCCTTTATTAAGTACAACCTAACTCAGAAAAATAGCTAACTAAGGCTGCATGAACAGCCCACAGAGTTGGACATGCCTCTTCTGCTTGAGTACCACTGAATCGGATCCAAACCAGAGGACATCTGAAGCAGAGAGCTACACAAAACCAGCAATGTGTGCAGGAACCCACCTATCCATAGCAAGACACTGTGGAGAGAGTGTAGATTCAGAGCTGAAGGATAGTACTAAACTCACACTGTGTCCTGTCTTGTGAAGAGCTGATGATAGAAGGCCCTTTTTCCTGCATACTTGCATGGGTTGGGGTTCGGTTTTGTTTTCTACCTGGAGCCCAGATTCCAGAAGGAAGGTGGTGAATGACCTCGTCTTTTTAACAATACTTACATTTTCCTGGAAGATGTGAAGATGTTTCCACTTCAGTGTGAGGAGGGTGTGGATTTTTTTATTTTTTTTATTTTATCAACCTATTCTGAAACTTTTCCCCTGGCATCTAAGTACTCCATGAATCACCTAGATCCTTCTGCACAGACATGCCACTAGTTCTATGTAGGGTGCTGAACACCCTGAAGTCAGGTGTTAAAGAACAACAAAGGCCTGTATTTGGAATGCTTTTATAATTTCAAAAGGCAAAAAATATATATATTATACCACTAGCAATGACTGCAAGAGTTATCTAAGTGTTCTTCTGCTTCTATACAATGTTTCCTGGCTCAGAGTGCACAAGAAAAAAAAAAAATCAGAACTGTGTTTTACATGGAAGGGGACATTTTAATACACTGTAGAGATTATTTCTCATTATCAGTGGAGATTGGAATGAGGTCACTTTTACCCAGAGGTCATTCCAATTTTCCAGGCTTTATTAACCCACTGCAACTAACCAGAAATTATCCATTAATCCAGCAGCTCATAACCAACACATTCAGAGCAGCTGTTCCTGGAATGCTCTTTGCTGACAAACGTCAAGGAGTTGAAAACTTTCATTTCACTTCCAGATGCTTTGAATTGTCAGTAAGTTTTCATCCCCTAGCCTTACTTCAAAACTTATCATGTGAAAATTGCATCTTTGAAACAAATATTTCTAGCAAGACCACCTAATGACACTTTCTTTATTGTGGCATGCTGTACATCTTTCTCTCTCTTCTTCTTCATATAAACTGAATACAAATTGAAATCGTCACCTCCTTTTGCACCAACAGATTAATTTATCCTATTGTATGCTGTTTTTTCAAGGAAACTTGCCAGGGAGAGGGAAAAAAAAAAAAAAGGCTGGAAGGCTGGTAGCAAACACTTATTCAGATATTGGCAAAACATCTGTGAAACCATCTTTAGCTGGAAAGAAAAAAAATAAGTGTTTTCTTAAATTAAAGACCTCGCATTGTGTCTGCTATTCCATTAAGTCATTCTAAGTTTACAGGATATCAGCTCCCACAGCAGAGCTGTAAGTTTAAGCTGGCATCAGAAAGCTGTCATGAAAAATGAAATGCAATCTCGGAAAGGAGTACCTCAGGATCCTGATTCATGTAATCATTTCTTCCCACCTTCTAAAGTATTGTGCATTCTGAATTGGTAATCTTGTTTTACTGAGCTAAGTCAACAAAGATGTCTTTTATTTGTCAAATGTCATCATTTGCACTAAGACATAGCCTGAAAACAGAAAAGGAAAATAGTCATACATCTCCCAGAGGGCCTCATTATCTGATGCTCTTTGGACAGATAGAGTAAGCTGCTGCTAGTTTTACATCCTACCCTGAAAGCCTCCTGCAAGGAGGTGACGTCTCCCTGAAATGAAATCATCACAGCAGAACCAAGACTAATGTAAACTCTGTGCACTCTCTGCTGAAATTCCTGGCCAAGAGTGATAGGCAATCTGTCTATCCAGTAGTCTGCAAAAGTTTGCACTGCCTTCTCATGCAGTCAAGGATACACAAGCTCATCCCCTTTCACAATGACCCACTACCCACTTCTTTTTCCTTGGTAAACAATATTAATACTGACTGCACTAGATACAGCCTAAGACTAAGCAATGATTCTTGATGTTAAATGCAAAGCTCTGAAACCAGTTGCAAAATGTCAATACTCATAGTAGTGCTTCTCCATGTCTTATGCCATGGAGAGTGTGAGAAACAGAAGGAGCTGAAACTATCTTCAAGCTGATAGTTTAATTCCTCAGTAGCCTGTCTGGGATGCTAGAATAAAGGTGCACTAATAGTCCTCTATTTCATTTTTTTTCTTTAATTAATTAAATAAAGAAATTAGCATAACATTTATTTTTCCTTTTGGAACCTGGACACATGCTTTAGAGTGAAGATGAAGTGATTGTGGACAGGAATGAAGTACAATCACATTTTACATGTGCCGAAACAGCATCCAAATGCAGCAAAATGAGGTTAAAGCATTTTAGCATGTACTTATGCTCTCAAGACTCTGTCAAGAGATAAGGTAAAGGAAAGATGAGAAGGCATGAAAAAACTTGCCCAAACTCATACAAGTTACTGGAAGAACAACACATCGAGCCACATCTCCAGATTCTCAACCTGGTATGTTAACTAGGAAAGAATACTGCTTCCCGTTTAACACTTACTTTCTGTAAATGTTGTATTTAATTTCTCTATCTTTCTGTCAACAAATAATAAATGACATATTGCTCATAGACAATTATAAAGTACATTGTGTACTTTAAGTATACATAATCTACAAAAGTACATTAAACGTCATAATTTAGTGTTTGCCATTTAGTTCAGTACTTCCAAGAAACAGAGAAAGTGGTTTACAGCTAAGCAGAAATTCATCAGAGGTTAACTTCTCTCTGAAAGAGAAATCTCTCTGCCTCCCTTCCTAAATAGACTTCTCTCATTATTATGTTTCATTCAGCTCAGCTTTTGAGTTTATTGGTTGCCTGGATTGGAAGTTTTGAACTAAGTTCTGAGAAGATAAATTACAAAGCAATGCCATACCAGCTTCACGTACACTGGACTCACAGGAATCCTTGAAGAGTTTACATTTTCCACATATTCAAAATAATTATAACAATAGAAAAATAAAATCAGAGCCCATCTCCCCCCCTCTCCCCCCCCCCCTTTTTTTTTTAATAATATGAACAAATACCGCACTGTGGTTACACCTAAACCCTTTCCTGGTAAGGATTGGTCATGCCTGATGTTTCTGATTAACAACATTCTTTCCTTAACAATTTTTTTGTGTGTGTGTGAAAATTCATGAAAGTCTTAAATCAACAGTCCCAAGTCTTAACTACAACATGGATTTGATTTTGTTCTTTCATGCTATAAAGATTGGCAAGTGACTCTAATAACGAAATCTGTAGCGATAAGTTTTCTTTCAACAACCAGTGCTGTAAGGGTACCCGTATGTGTGAAGTTTTCTTTGTCAGATTTAGAGATTTCTTCTTATGAATGTTCTTATCTCTCTTTTTAAAATACTTAAAGAGTATTTTGAAGCTATAGTTTAAATGAGTAGAGTTTAAAAAAAAAAAAAAAAAAACTGAAGGTAAAAAACACACACAGACAAGTTAATTGGGCTAATTGACTAGCTTCCACTGCTAGGCAGTATCACATAACTTTTTGGAAAAGATTTATAATAATGAGAATTTCATTATAAAAGATTCAAAAGACATAAACTGAATGGACTTGTACTTTGATGAGAACAAGACAAGTTGGCATTAACTATAAACAATGTCGATAAATAAAATATCTCAACCATGTAAATTCAGAATGGATAAATTTCTTAAATTTTACTTACCAGAAACTATGATTTCCACAGCATATTTTAATTACTATTATTGCAAAATGTAAACTTAGTTTGTGCCAGTTCTTTTTTGTTTCAAATTCAGTTCTTCTGATTCATTTTTTTAAAATTTGTATTTATATAAAATATTATATAATAACATTACATAATACCGTTTGTAAGATCTAATAGCTATTCCAAAATACACTTTTTATTCAAAACCGCGCTGTAGCATAATGCTAAAATTTTTATTTCATTTCCCTCTCAAAAGAGTAAAAAAGCACTTTTAAAGTCAATTTTGATTTTTTTTAAGTTTACAAATTCTCAACAGAACAAATCATCAGAAGTTTTACTGAACAAAAATCAATGATTTCAGTAAATGTAGATAATTTATACAAAATAAAAAAAATCATTCTTGCTTTAGAAAAATCCCCAGTCAAAAACTGAACACATCTCAGATTAGTAAATTCTTAGTTGGTTTGAGTAATTTGACACCTCTGGAAAGAAGAGCATCTTGTGAAGAATCTGAACATCTTGCGAGATTGGAAACTGCAGCAGGAGTTTGGCACTTCCAGATCTTGCAGGAAAAGCTTTGCTCTCAGATAAATAAAATTGTTAGATCATTAAACTTTGTGGGTGGTTTTGTTTGTTTGGGTTTGGGGTGTTTTTTGTGGGGAGGGGGAGATCTTTTTGTTCAATTTTTAAAAAGAGGATAATCTGGAACAAGTCACTGATGGTTTAAAGTGCAGTATTCTTTTCTGAGCTTCCCTACAGCAGAAGATACCCCTTCAGAATTTTAAAGAAATGTGTGTTATCCTTGCAGCTTCAACATAAGCCAGAGAGGGCTCACTATTTAAAATAAATAAAACCAAGAAATGCATTTAGAAACATTAACGGTTTTATGAACGGTATGAAATCAAGAGGAAAAGAAGCTGCAGTGAGTTTAAGTAACAGCAGAAGTTGCTTGAAAAATGTCTAAAGTTGTAGAATCTGTAATATTCAATTTTCAGCCATTTTGAAAATTGTCCTTCAAACTTTTGTGATTATGAACAATCCTTACTTATTTGAGTAAAGCCATTGACGTCAATACCCATATGCACATGTATAAGGATTTACAGGATCAGGGCCCAACATGACAATTGGTTATCCTCTCTGTAACCCCAAATATAAAACAAATACTGTTGTGCAACATTTAGTATAGCCCAAATGAATTCACATGTTTTGTTTAGTTGTTTTTTTTGTTTGTTTTGTTTTGTTTTTTGCAGTGGGAACAAAGTTAGGCCTTAAAAGCTAAAACAAAAAGATTAAAGAAATTGCATCAAAGAAAGCTGAAGTAAACACAGTAATGTTTCGATAACAATTATCAGCTTCCAAAAGCTGAAATGTACTCAGATTACTAGAGAAAATATCCAGAGTGTCTCATTTTAGAGTTGCTAGTCAAGGACAGCTATTGACAAAGTACACAGTTAATTACTGTCAAAAAAAATAATATTTTTTTGAGTAAAAGTAAGGTGTAGTTTGTTATTTTTTGAAGTAAGTTGTTTTTTTTTAATAAGTTTTTTTTTTTAGTTTTTGGTGGTTTTGTTCATTTGTGGTCAATTGTTGTTTTGATTCTGGTTTGCCCATTTTATACAAGCTGTGCCTTATTTTTGTATACAAGATGAAAAGATTATATACTTGTTCACTGGATTTCAGAATCTGAATCCATTGTTTTGTTTTTGAACAATAAATATATTAATTGATGTTAGTTATTAATGTGTGAAATAACCTCTTCTGTAGTACTTAACATATTCTGCAGAAAAAAATAAAATAAAAAATAAGAAAAAAAAAATCACTGGAGAATTTTAGGAGACATACATCAACTGAGAAAAGGGTTTGGTCATCCCTTTGCATACTTCACTAACTTCTCTTAAAAATCTACAGATTTCAGTTCAGATTTCTAAAAGCAGATGGTCTCTTTTGCGCATACAACAGTCAATTTTCCCTGGATCCAGATGCTTATGGACCTACTTTCTAACAGAAAAGGAGGTTCATGTAGGGAGGGCACTACTATCTAATTAGGAGCTACAGCTGCACAGTTTGCAGTTCTCCAGTTAAGTGCCAGTTAGACTCTACAAGTATCTTCAAATGAGTGTACCTGTATGGTTCCCCAGATAACTGGGGGGAAGTTATGCCACCTAAATAAGGGAAGTCACACAGAAATTGCTTCTGTGATAAAGAGATGAAAATTAAGTAAACAGAAGCATGCAGAGTACCTTCTTACTGGTATCTTTCTGAAGACTATCTGAATTAGATATCCTTACTTGAAATCATGTGGGCACTTTTAAACTTAATGAGTAATTTTGAAGCCATGAAGACTCATAGTGAATTCAGAATCTTAATTGCTCTCCGCAGTTTTATTTTTAACTTCATTATAAAGTTTCTAGTTTAGTTTAGATAATCCCCAGGCTCTGGGGTTTTTCAACTGGCACAAAAATGCAACGTCATCTCAGATGACATTCTTCAATTTTACAGTTATCTGTGTTGTCCTGGGTAAGAGGATTCAAACACCTATCATTAGGAAAACCCTGAGATCAGTCACACAGTATGTTCGCTCACTCCCAAATAGTTCCCAAGCACAGATCAAGAGTTAGGACTGGCCATTCCCAAGAGGCATGTTTCATATGAGAACCATGTTTTGCAGGTTTCAAGATTTCAATGCCATGAATATGGCTGTACACACTAGCTGAATCTTTAATGCCAGGGACCAGTGCAGAAACATTTAATTTACAACAGTAGATGTAACCTCTGCTTGTTGCTTTGAATTGACCCTAAATCCCCTCTTTGTTGTGACTGGTATTTACATAAGTCGTCCAAACTCAGTGCTAGGTGGTGTCATATTTAACAACATAAGGAAGAGTTAATATCCCTGAGAAAATGTGCTTTAGCTGATAATAAAGCAAACTAAACTGTAGTAAAATACCAGTAACAACAGAGCAAAATGAAGAATAAACTGGGTTCAGTAAGTTATTATTTCAGATTTTATTACAATGTTATTCTGTCATATATAAAATACCCATAACAAATCTCTGAAGAAAAGTTTGTTAAAAAGAAATTGGACTAAATTTACTAGATCCCTTTATATTCTCCCGTTGGTGACTGGGCCAAAGAGACATAAAATGGTTATAAATCGTATTATCAGGGTTAAGTACTGAAAGGGGGCTCTAGCACATGCAAAAAATGTAGTTTTTACTGTGGCTTTAGTCTGGTTCCTGCTCTCACCAGAATCTTGAATTTCAATGATAGTACATTTGATTTTCTTCTGTCATAAACAGTACTGGGACCTGCCAATTCACAAAGTGCGGAAAAGACTAAAACCATGATATTCAGCATTCATTACTTTACTACTCTTTCACTTGAGAAAAGAATCTTTCAACTCTTGACTCCAGAAAGCTCAAATTTAAATACATTCAAAACACTGAAGGTTCTAGAGTGGGCAAAACCCAGTGACTGGATGTTAATAATGACCCCACCACAGTGCCTCAGAGGACTTTTCAAACTGTAATACATTATAGTTATAAACAAAAAAATAATAATTTTAAAAAAAAGCTAAATTTCTTGCTAAATATATGACATTTTTATTACTGTTAAATAATTTTCCTCAACATTCTGCTGTTTCTTCCACAGTCACAGCTTCATTATCAGAGTCAGTTGCTGCAAGAAAAAAAAAATAGCCAGAACCCCCATGGACTTCAACCAACAAAGACCATCAGGATTTCTGCCTTTTGAAAATTTTGCTATGGCAGAACTGAGCATGAGACACAGCTGACTGCTTTCAGCCTTGACAAGCATAAGCTCCCATTACTGTCTTATTGTTTTCAGTGAAATATTTTACTAAGTAGAAAAAAATGTTGTAGTGGCAAGAAACTATGTCAGCTGTTAACTTCAAGTCAGTGGATCACTTGCAAGCTTTAAAGTGCCATAACACACCTCAAAAATTTTCAAGGAATTTAGTTTTATCCCTGGGGATATAGGAAAAGGCCTCATTGGCCCTGCCTAAGAGTTCCAAGTGACTTGATATGAGAAAAGGTGTTCCATGAATTACAATTATTAGTACTTGAATGCTAATAATGTAATAATTATTGCAGAAAACTAGCCCAGCACCAGAATATTCTTTTTTTTGTACTTTTCTAAACAGTGCTTCTGTACATGTTGCTTTCTAACCCATATATGTGACAGATAAGTTGCTACAGAAAATGTAGAATATTATTTGTTCTCCATTACCCTTATATGGACTTAGGGGAATTGTACAGAAGTTGTAAATTAGCTGGATTTCTACTGAACTGGTCCTTAAAGCATGAATTCACATCATCATCTCCCATACTTTATAGTGTAGGAAACAGCATGAAAAAAGCAGTAAGATGTAGAAAACATTTTACACTTTAGCTCAACCCAGGATATTTCATTTATAAAATAAAAATAATACAAGTATTTATATTTAATAATCTATGGTATAAATTGAAATATAGTACATCCCTGGCTCCCACTTATCCTTGTGCTTATAGAGACTCTCATAGAACTCCTGCAGGCCAGCAAAACCTCTTTGCAAAGGCCATGCTCACTCCTTCCCAACAGGCCATGTTCATGCACACACTGACCAAAATCTTTATTAAAAACTTCAGCATTTACCAGGCATGGAAGTCAGACCCAATGGTCTGTAGTTGCCCAGATCCCTTCACAGCACAATCTGCTGATGGGTCACACCTCTCCCTGCTCTGCTGTGAGCAATGGCGTGTTGCATGCTGTGGACAGCCATTCTGACATTTTGCATCAGAGTTCCTTCAGTGTCACCAGAATGACACTTGGTCCTAGAAACTTACTAACAATCAATTTAACTACTTTGCCTAAGATTCGTTGTAGATTTACCTCAAATTCACCTAGCTCCTCTGACCTACCTGCTATGACGAACCTGCTGCATGCAAGAATCTTCAAGCAATGAAGTCTGCATGCTGCTCTGCTATGGCTTTATCACCCATGTCTCTTTTAAACTGTCATCAGGCAGGTACACCAACTCACAGAATCACAGAATCATCTAGGTTGGAAGAGACCTCCAAGACCACTGAGTCCAACCTCTGACCTAACACTAACAAGTCCTCCACTAAACCATATCACTAAGTTCAACATCTACATGTCTCTTACAGACCTCCAAGGATGGTGACTCAACCACCTCCCTGGGCAGCCCATTCCAATGCCTAACAACCCTTTCAGTAAAGAAGTTCTTCCTAATATCCAACCTAAACCTCCCCTGGCATGACTTTAGCCCATTCCCCCTCATCCTGTCACCAGGCACGTGGGAGAATAGACCAACCCCCACCTTGCTACAGCCTCCTTTAAGGTATCTGTAGAGTGCTGTAAAGTCACCCCTGAGCGTCCTCTTCTCCCAGCTGAACAATCCTAGCTCCCTCAGCTGCTCCTCGTAAGACTTGTTCCCTGACTTTACATCTATCTGAATGTTTTCCAGATGTTTTAAGGAACCAGTCATTTCAGTCTTCTGTACTGACATAATATAGAAAATTATATATAATTTTACTTTAAAAAATAGTGAGTTTAGTAAAGTTATATTCTAATTAAACTATTATTATATGACTTGCAATTTTCCTATGATTTAGCAATGAATTCCCATCTCACACATGCAGTTAATATCTGAATCCGGGTGCAAAATTGTATTGCCGCTATAAAGAGAGAAGTATTCCAGCGGATGTATTAAAGTTCTTTTTTGTTAACACCATAGTAATTAAATGCAGAATTTATCTCTGCATGCTATTTTAAACAAACACTACATATAATTACAGATATCTCTATAAGACATATTTTTAATGAACAAGAAGAAAGCCTACAAGAAGAATAAATGAGTAAATATTAGTTTTACCTCTCTTATCAAAGAAAAATTAATTAGAATCTATAACTAACAGTACAAGTTGTCACACAACATCCTTCTATTTCCCACAATTGCTTCCTGGATTCCTTCTTTGTATTTGAACTGTCAAGTACTAAAAATATTGTTTCCTAGTTGTGGTCTGCCAGGAAAGTAAGATAATAAGAAAAAAATAGACTAAACAGCTTAGACGACGGGATAATGTCCTTTTGTCTGCCAGGATATTTTTTTCTCCCAAATTCACCGAGCTATGACTTTAAGTGGCATTTTCAATTTAAAATAGTAATAAACCCTCTCTGAATTGCAGTAAGATTGCATTTGAAGGATTTGGTATGCAAAGATCATTTTGATTATATATTTTCCAAAGAGTTTCACAAGACAAACTTTCTCTCCTAAATCATGAGAAAACTGCAGTCTCTTGGGACGGATATAATCATGAATAAATTCTGTACCCATCATAAAGCTTCACAAAGCTAGTTTCCCCATTCAAGATAAGAAATTTTATTTCTACCGTCTTAATTAAAAAATGGTCTTAAAATTACTTTGAAAATATCATTATCAATCTCAGGTTATCTCTGATCATTCTGCCTTTTCTGTTTCTCTCTTTAACTTTTTATAAATACAAATACTCAATACAATACTGAAAGATTACACCAGCCTGGATCCAAGAAAACCTGGAAAAGTAGCTGAAGAATAGATATTTTGCTAGCTTAAACAATCATTGTTTAGAAACCTGCTACTCCACCTGGACAGGGACAAGTCCATGGGGCCAGATGGAATCCACCTGACGGTGCTGAGAGAGCTGGCTGATGTGATTGCCAAGCCGCTTTTCATCACCTATCTGTGGTCATAGTCAACCAGAGAGGTCCCAGATGACTGGAGATTTGCTAATGTAACATCCATCTATAAGAAGGGTCATAAGGAGGATGTGGGGAACTACAGGCCTGTCAGCCTGACCTCAGTGCCAGGAAAGGTCATGGAACAGGTCATGTTCAGTGCAATCACACAGCATGTGCAGGACAACCAGGGAATCAGTCAGGCCTTGTCAGCATGGGTTCATGAAAGGCAAGTCCTGCCTGACCAACCTCATCTCCTTCTATGACCAGATCACTCACCTGGTGGATGAGGGAAAGGCTGTTGACATAGTCTACCTAGACTTCAGCAAGACCTTTGGCACGGTCTCCCCCAATATTCTCCAGGAGAAGCTGGCAGCCCATGGCTTGGACAGGTACACTCTTTGCTGGGTTAAAAACTGGCTGGATGGCCGGGCCCAGAAAGTGGTGGTGAACAAAGTGAAATCCAGCTGGCAACCGGTCACCAGTGGTGTTCCCCAGGGGTTTGGTGTTGGGGCCATCCTCTTTAATATCTTTATGGATGATTTGGATGAGGGAATTGAGTGCACCCTCAGCAAGTTTGCAGACAACTCCAAGCTGGGGGGAAGTGTTGATCTGCAAGAGGGTAGGGAGGCCCTGCAGAGGGACATGGACAGGATGGGTCAATGGGCAGAGGCCAGTGGGATGAGGTTCAACATGCGTTGTGTTTCATGTCCTGCACTTTGGCCACAACAACCCCATGCAGCACTACAGGCCTGGGGCGGAGTGGCTGGAAAGCTATGCAGAGGAAAACGATCTGGGGGTGTTCGTCGATGCTCACCTGAACATGAGCTGGCAGTGTGCCCAGGTGTCCAAGAAAGCCAACGGCATCCTGGCTTGTGTCAGGAATAGTACAGCCAGCAGGACCAGGGAGGTGATCATCCCCCTGTACTCTGCTCTAGTGAGGCCACACCTCTAGTACTGTGTTCAGTTTTGGGCCCCTCAGTACAAGAAAGACACTGAGGCCCTGGAACATGTCCAGAGCAGGGCTACAAAGCTGGTGAAGGGCCCGGAATATATGTCCTGTGAGGCAGCTGAGGGAACTGGGTTTGTTTAATCTGGAGAAGAGGAGGCTCAGAGGAGACCTTATTGCTCTCTACAACCGCCTGAAAGGAAGGTGTGGGAAGCTGGGGATCGGCCTTTTCTCACAGGTACCTAGTGATAGGACTAGAGGGAATGGCCTCAAGTTGCACCAGGGGAGGTTCAGATTGGAAATTAAGAGAATTTTATTTTCAGAAAGTGTAGGAAGACAGTGGAACGGGTTGCCCAGGGAGGTGGTGGAGTCACCGTCCCTGGGGGTGTTTAAGGAAAGGTTAGACATGGTGCTTAGGGACATGGTTTAGTGGGTGATATTGGTAGTAGGGGGATGGTTGGACCAGATGATCTTGGAGGTCTTTTCTAACCTTTATGATTCTATGATTCTGTATTTCGTATTGCCTGTACTTTGTATATTTTGAATTTATTGCTGTAAAATTACTATGTTCAAACAGAAATTCTGGTTTCTGACTATCAGAAAACTATGTCTGCCTCTTGAGTATGTATTTGTTTTAGAGTGCCAAGAGTATCTGGTAATTTACATGGAATCACAGAATGGCTGAGTTTGGAAGGGACCTCTGAAGTTCATCTAGTCCGGTCCCCTGCCGAGCAGGATCACCTAGAGCACATTGCGCAGGATGGAATCTAGGCAGGTTTTCAATATCTCCAGAGAAGGAGACTCCACAACCTCTCTGGGCAACTTGTCCCAGTGCTCTGTCACCCTCACAGTAAAGAAATGCCCTCTCATACTCAGCCAGAACCTCCTGTGCTTCAGTTTGTGCCCATTGCCTCTCATCCTGTCAGTGGGCACAATTGAAAAGAGACTGGCTCCATCCACTCAACACCCTCCCCTCAGATATTTATACACGTTAATGAGGTCTCCCCTCAGTCTCCTCCAGGCTAAACAGGCCCAGCTCTCTCAGCCTGTCCTCATAAGACAGGTGCTCCAGTCCTCTCATCATCTTAGTAGCCCTCTGCTGGACTCTCTCCAGTAGTTCCATGTCCCTCCTGTACTGGGGAGCCCAGAACTGGGCACAATACTCCAGGTGGGGCCTCACCAGGTGTGAGTAGAGGGGCAGGATCACCTCTCTTGACCTGCTGGCAACACTCTTCTGAATGCAGCCCAGGATTTTCCTTCATCCAGCATTTTTCTTCACTGAACTTCATGATGTTGATGATTGCCCAGTGCTCTGAGGTTTCTAGATTCCTTTGCAAGGGCTTTTGTCCCTCAGGAGAGTAAACAACACCTCCCAGTTTAGTATCATCAAACTAAGTATGATCTCTAAGAAGGGAGAAAAGAAAGAGAGAAAGAAACAGCTGGGTGCCTTTTAACTGTTCTGATTTCCTCAGAATCCCACATCCAGACTTCTCATGAAAGGACAGCTGTTAATTTACAAACCCTTGAAACCCAGCCCTGCATGTCAACTTCTGTTAGAAATGTTAGATTTGCTATATACTTACCTTTATACATTTACTAGACATTACAAACTTCTCCAGCTTGTTGACATATGAAGGAAACAAACCCAATTAAAATTACCTTGGGTGAAATTGGACAAGTCTCACTGTGAGTAATACAAATAGCAAACCTGCAAATTGCCCTATTAACTTCATCACATTTATTTGTAGACTGAGGTCTAAATACAGAGAAGGATTTAGCCAACTAGCCCAACTGACCTTCTTGAGAGCTTCCTGAATCCCAAACTGAGGATTTCCAGAGCTCTAATCCTTTGTCCTCTAGCAGTACAGTTCCATAGGTTATTCCTATTGCGTATGCACAGAACTGTTTAAATCTAGACTGATTTTTGATATACTGAATAATAATAAAAGGAATCTAGCAACAACTAGGTTCAGAATAAACAAAGCCTATGTTCTTCACAAAACAAATAACTGCACTGTGGAGTCACTTGCCAAAGGATGCTTTCGATGCTGAAATGTTAAATGGAGTTAAGAGACACCAGGCAAGTTTATAGAAATCTAATGAAGATTATTAGATACATAGAAATCACATATAGCTTACGAAATCCCCAAGCTGAATGTTTGGTGGATGATGGAATGATAAGAAAAAGTATCAAATGTACCCATCTTCTTCACATTTTTCTGTCCTATACTCAACTTGTGGCCACTACTAGGATACAGCATACATTAAGTTAGTAAGCGTATATGTCACACCTGTGTCCACCTACAGTTCATAAACTTGTCTATCTCACTTCTGAGAAACATTTAATAAATATTTTCTAGATCCTGACACTTAGTAAGTGCAGCTGGAAGAAAACTCAGCATTTCCTCCTTTATCATGGACTAAAGCACTCAACTAGTACACAGTAAAACTAGATTCAATTTCCTTCTGTTCTTAAGAACAGTTTTTCTCTGCTAAGATAAATGTTCTAAGCATGATGATCTACAAGAGTTCTCATGTGCAGCCCCCTTAATCATTTTTTTCCTTACCTTGTAAGATCAAATTAAATATTAATTGGTCCAGTAAGATTTAATTCCACACCACTGTTGCAATGACTATTTAATAAACCTTCATCGAAGCAAAATACTAGGCATATACAGGATCTACCATGAACTACTAGGATATACAGGATCTCTATATGCTGTCTCTCATTAGTCATTCAAATCCCATGATGCACTGTAACTACAGCTGTGGATTCCCCTAGAGTGAGGTGCTGCAACATCCAGTACTGCAACATCTCAGTCCTCGAGGTCTGAGTGACTGCTGAATCTGAGCACCAACAGCAGACTTACTGAGGAATGACAGCCATACACCCACTCCCATCACTTGACTTCCATCTGAGCTCTCCAAGCTCAACTTTGCCACAATACAGCTTGTTCTTGTCAAATCTTGCTAAAGTATTGCTGATAGCATCAGTGTGTGCCATTGTGGTAAGAAGAAGGTCTTAGGCCTACATTTTTCTCGCTTAATGTAAGGAAAGAGTGAGCTCTGCAGAAGATCTACATGCAAAGTTTATACTGCAAAATGTGCATGTTTTCCATAGCCCAGCGCCTTCCAAGGAAAAGGAAAGGCTGAAAAAAGCTGATCAGCTTCAGAACTCAGCCCCTCACTAGCACAGTGCTTTCAGAAGGAATGATGGTATCCACGTTGATAAATTTTCACTCTCACATTCAAAAAATAACGCTTGTGGTGATGTAGCATACAAAGACTAAATACTGCTAAAGGCATTTTTCTCCCATACCTGAACTGAGAGAAGAATATCTCTTTCAATCAGTCAAAAACAAAATACCATCAGGACTCTTCAGGAATCAGCAGCTTTCTAAGCCTTGAGGTGAAAGACTCATTATATAGGACTGTCTCATATGCGATTACCCTTAGGGATAAACCTTGTTTATGCATTTTGTCCAAGAACAGATAATAGTGAATCACACACTGAATATGAGTCAACAAAGTAATGCTCTTTGGGGGGAAAAAAAAAAAAAAACCTACAAATGCCATCCACAGATGTTTACCCATGGGTATCTCCTTCAAGTTATGTGTACAGCCTTTTGCTTTACTCAGCGCTAGGTAGTCCTCTGATGGAATAATGCATTCAGTCCTGAGAAATACCCTTCAAAATCTGTGGACTAACTGGAGAGAACCCACAAGAGAGGAATGAATGTCATGAGAGCTGTAGGAATAATAAGTATGAGAAAGGACAGAATTAGGATTGTTTGACCTGTAATGTATCCTACTGAACCTGATAACAATCTCTAAGTGCATACCAAGTTTCTGCAAAAAGAAATAGCATAGCATATTTCCATGGTCACAATGGATAAAACAAGAAAAAGTTCATTACAAGAAAGATTCAGGTTAAATACTGGGAAAGTCTTCCTAACACTGAGAACAATGAAGTATTGAACTAAATTGCAGAAGGAGATACTGGAGCTTTTGCTGCTGGCAGCCTTTAAAAATAGAGTGTACACGTTTCTATCAGACAGACTAAGAAGACTAGGAAGACTCTCTCCTTGTGGTTCCTACCAAATTATTTTCCTTAACTTTACATAAAATAATGAGCCATAAAGATGATTAAGGGATTGGAGCATCTGACCTATGAGGAAAGATTAAGCAAGCTGGGTCTGTTTAGCCTAGAGAAGAGGAGTTTGAGAGGAGACCTTATCAAACTCTACAAATACCTGAGGGGACAACGTAAAGAGGATGGGGACAAACTCTTCTCAGTGGTGGCCAGTGATAGGACAAGGGGTAATGGGTATAGATTGAACCACAGGAGGTTTCACCACCATATGAAGAACTTCTTTACTGTGAGAGGGACAGAACACTGGAACAGGTTGCCCAGAGAGGTTGTGGAGTCTACTTCTTTGGAGATATTCAAAACATGCCCTGATGCAACTCTGTGTAATATGCTCTAGGTGACCCTGCTTGAGTAGGGGGGGTGGACTAGGTGATTTAGAGATCCCTTCCAACCTCAACCATTCTGTGTGATTCTGTGAAAATAAAAAACAATTCCTGGGGAAAGGACGCACAGTCCAAGTTACTTCTTTTCCATATATGTGTCCTAGTCACTTGGCTACAAAACCAAAAGCCTTTTTTGATTCCTGAATCTAATGGGATTTTGTTGCTGTTTGTTTGTTTGTTTGTTTTTTAATGATTTTAGAGCAGCTTAAGGTAAGCCAGTAGGTTATTACACCCTACTGAGGGGTACGACTGGTGATTTTAAGTCTTTCCCAGTAAAAGACAAGTTACAACACTTCCCAAACCCTGGAAAAGCATGACATCTGCCTGTTGAAAACACCTTTAACATTTTTTTTAAGTCATTATCTTAAAGCACCAGTGTGAAGCCAGACTGTAGCACAGACTTGAAGCCCAGAATACTGACTTTCTCCTCATTCCTTAAATAGCCCATTATAATAGCAGGATTGCATCAGGGATTGTCTCTTCTGTGCATAGAACAGAAATCAGTTACTCTGTTCCTAGTCCTATAAAGGAAAAAATATATATACTTAAGGAAAATGATCTCTCTTTTGCTCCCATAACTCAGAGTCCCCAGATCTAAGAATGTGGTAAGAAGCAGTCTGATAATTGTCTCTCTGGGCTTTTAGCTAGGTAAATGCATACCAGTAATGCTTCTCTAGATGGAAAAGGTGCTGCTTTATTGCTTTAGTGCATGGCCTTCACACACAGAGCCTTCATCTCTGCTATCCACCTCTGCTTTGAAGAACTGATATCTGAAAGGAAGGAAACTCTGTCAGGTGCTGCAGTTCATCTGGTCCTTCCACAGGCAAAAACAAGTGGGTGAAAGGAACTAATTATGTCTTCCTACCCACACTAAACACCCTCTTAAGAGCTGGTACTGTCTAGACCTTACAAGCTTCTCAGCCTTAATATGTGTCATGCTTAATCAAAGACAAGAAAAATAGTATTTGCAGATGGTTTTTATTTGATCAATAGTCTTCTGTTTTATTAGCTGTGAGGTTGGTCTCACGTTTCCTTGGATGTGTCATGTTAATTCTTGCCATATTGTATTGCACAAGTCATACTGGGTTGCTGGAGCAGTCACAAAGAGAAGTGGCTGTCTTAATTATGTGTAATATCTACATGGTCTTCCAGACATTTAACAGACTGAGAGCTTCAACAACAATGTTATACTGCCAAAAGTATGGGGAAAAACATTC